>NC_086323.1:91888423-92188423 GCF_036172605.1 Pelobates fuscus
GAATAACAATAAAAGTGTAATTATTGATTAATTTATCCTGTTTGCAGTTTTTCTTGTTGTGCGTTCTGTGTATCTAAGTGACTAGTGTTATTTGAACTTGTGTGTACATTTGTATAATTTGTGTGTTAGTGTGAGCTTGGTGTGTCTGTCAGATGACAGAGTGTGTTTGTGTGAGGCCAAATATAAGTGAGGTGATTGCGTATTAGCATAAGCTCAGTGTATGGCATCATTGTGTGTTAAGGTAAGCATCCTAAAATATCTCCAATCACTGGGAGGTATGAAAAGCTTGACAGTGAGAATTACAAGGGCATGCTTTACAATGCTATGAACATCTTTGGTAACAAGGAGGAGGACAGGCCCCATAAAAAGCAGTGCATCAGTCTGACAAACATGTATAGAGGCTACCCAGTAGCTTTGCTGACCATCTGCTGACCATCTGCTCTTAAAGGACCAATAGGGTCTTTGAGTCCCCCCCCCCCCCCCACCCTCAGGGTCCCACTCCCGCCGGCCTGAAGGGGGAGGAAGGGGTTAAATGCTTACCTTTCTCCAGTGCCGGGCTCCCTTGGTGCTGGGGACTCTCCTCCCTCTTCCTACGACATCTGCTGAATTCAATCAGTGCTTTTCTATGGACGCTGGCGTCTTCTCACTGTGAAAATCACAGTGAGAAGCGCGGAAGCACCTCTAGCAGCTGTCAGTGAGACAGACACTAGAGGCTGGATTAACCCTAATGTAAACATAGCAGTTTCTCTGAAATTGCTATGTTTACAGCTGCAGGGTTAACCCTAGATGGACCTGGCACCCAGACCACTTCATTGAGTTGAAGTGGTCTGGGTGCCTATAGTGGTCATTTAAGGTTGCTCATGTGAAGATCATTGTTAACATGTGTGTAATGATGAATTTGCAATGCTCTACAAGAAGATAACATAACAAAATGACTGGGTGAAAGGGTTATAGTGACACGTCTCTGAAATCAATAATATATTCAGGGTTAAAAGCATTTTGCTTTTATCTCACAGTAATTTCTTCAGTCAATAAGCAGAGTGTTAGACTGGTAACATTCAGAGTTTAAAAGTTTATGAACCTCTTACTTGCAACGCTAAGTATTAGGAAAGTAATATTGCTGCATAGGACTCTGGGAATTGAAGATTGAATAAAGGGGAAGTTATATAAGTCCCTCAAGACATAGTTTGCTAGCATAAGCAAAATACATTATTTCTGTAGTAGTAGAAACTACAACTAATGCTACATTTACATTTTGTTACTGACACTGTAGAATTAGATGAGATCAAAATAAACTTTTGACATGCATATGAGAAATGAAAGAGAACAGCAAATATGATTTTAAAAATATTCCCTATCATTAATTAATTAATATTCCAGGTCACAGTCATGTTAATTTGACCCAAGGAGCAAATTAGAATTAATAGAAAAAATAAAGTGGAAACTCTACTGGAGGCCACGGGTCTCACTAAATTAAATTAAAATGCAATCAAATCAGTTGTGGGAAAATAAACATAATCCATTTTAAATGTAATCACAGAGCATTAACCTATCATTCCGTGCAAAATGGCTTATTTAGAGTTATGTTGTGCTAAAAGAAAAAAAAATCCTCAATTGCTAACTATAGAAACAAATAATGTATTTGAATGATCAATTTTGATATAGAATTTTGTTGAATGTTCTGAACACCAGAAAGTATGTTTTGAAGGTTAACTATATGGTTCTATTGTACATGTTTTGAACAAGGTGCAGAGACGTATAGAACATTATTGCTTACTATCGCACCCCAGATGTGCCTGAAATATATTTCCAATGATATTAGCCATAGGTGTGCACATGGGATGTACAATGTTTGTCAAGGCACAATCTAAGGTTCAAACTAATTATCATCTCAATCCTCCATATCCACCCATGTGTAATATGCCCAATGAACCAGACTACCATTACCTCTATAGACCTTTTTTTTTTTTTTTTTTTTTAATTCTTTATTTTGGTGTGCAATAAAAGATAGACATACAGGCTTGTATTGCCACGACAGCTCTACAAGCTCAATGAATATAAACAATTACATACAGTGTCATGACATGAGAAACAAATGCACATTTTTATGTGGTAAAGGGATATTCTTCACTATATGCTGTAGTACAATTTGCGTTACAAGTATATGCATGCTTAATAAAATAGACTATGTGCTGGAAATGATAAGAAAAGCCGGCAAAATACATATGACCTCGCTAGTAATATAACTGCTTATACATGAATTAGTATTCACTGATCAGAGAGGCTGTACATCGCTAGGTGTGTGAACAGACTAGTGCATTTAGACTTTAGAAAAACATTCAATCTAGGACTAGTTGTGTCGCTTGAAAACTATGTGGAAATCAATAAACTGATAAATGAAAGTAATCAATGCAAACCATCTTCAGTTGCAGTAAAGAGTCCTCGGCAGACAAAAAGCCGAAATGACAGCGGTGCAGATAAAAGAAACAGGTGTCCCAGTAAACGTAAAGTAGTTGTTGGACACAGGTAGCCAGTTTTTATTAGGCACTCAACCAACTCCAGATTTCAAGGCCCGCAGCTTAGTATCAGGGATCCGCTCCGCTGGTGAAGGTTGTGGCAGGTTCTGGGCTTCGATCTACCGCGTGCGGTGTCCCAGTTCTGGGTCGTCGTAGATTTCCGCTGCTGACTATGAGTACTGTAGGTGACTGTATATCTCGGCACCTCTTGTTTGTCAGGCAGGTGATGGTGCTGGGATCCGAGGCTTTCGGTGGGTTGCTGGTTTGTTGTCGGTGCTTCCCCCCCTGTGTGTGCTTGCGGCTCTTACTGGGTGATGGGGGTTTAAGCAATCCTCTCGCGTGTGACTGTCGCGGTGTTGCTTGTACTCCGCAAGTCAGAGTTGGGTGTTTGATGCCCCTTAGTCTGCTCTGTTTAGCTGTCTGGCCCCCTGGACGGTTGGATATCGGGGCAGCCGGTGCTGCTTCCGTCTTGTGCTTGTGCAGTTGAGAGTGTGGCTCGGTTCTCTGCTCAGCCCCTAGGTCTGTCGGGAGCAGAAGGGCCTCTAGCTTCTCCCAGAATATTTGGAAGGTCCTGTTCAGCCGAAGCTCGACCTCTGGATGCTCGCTGTGAGAGCCAGGGAAACACACCGCCTCCGGCATTTTGAGTGCCTTGTCTTCGCTTTTGGCAGTCCCCTGTGTCACTGCAGCATTCTTGCCGTGCTGTTTCAGGGTCTCCCGAGGGTGGACCAGGATAACCCCCTTCGATCCATAGGGGGGGAACGGGGGTCTGGTCTCCGTCTGTCGGCCGCCAGTGCCAGCGGAGGAGCGGCCGTCTCCCTCACGCCGGCCACGTGTGTAGGCCTCACAGTAAGGGCCGGTGTAGTAAGCCGGGGTCATTGCTTAAGTGGCATCGTTGTGTGCCCCTGGGCTTCACCTGTCCGCTGGGGCCCTTTTTATATCGATCAGATCTCGTTTTGGCTTTGTAAATCTGTGTATTTAGTGCCGCAGAGTAGGAGCTGTACGAGTTTGCATCCTCTGCTCTCTGCGGTCAGGCCCCGCCCCCTCTCCTCTATAGACCTTTTGAAACATGATATCCCTAAATCTCTGGGAATTGTTTGAGCTTAGTTTTGTCTACCTGGTCCATCTTGAAAGGATTAACTTTTTTTTTTTCTACTTTTTTTTTGTTTTTTTTATTGTATGAATTGGGGTTGATGTGTGCTGCCGCAGATGTGTGTTGTGTGTTTATACTTTTTTTCAAGTAGTTTATCCTCAAGACAGAGTCCATATTTAAATGTAATGCTCAACAGTGCTGTGATTTTCCTACAAATGCATATGCACGGTTTCTGTTTAATCTCCCACCATAGTGAATCATTTAGATATTCATTCTAATGAGAAGTTAGATCAAACATTATATTTGTTTTCTTCAGTTCCAATGTGGCTACAGGTTAATAGCAACTTTGTAATTATTTTTCGCCGTTAGCTTCATTCTGTAAGATTTTCTGCACCTAGCAGTCCAGCACGTGCTCATTTGTTTAAAAAATAATTTGCCTTGTTAGATGGTATCATTGCTCTTGCATGGAAACCAAATGAAGCAAGTTTGCAGGATATCTTTATATCTTGTCAAGAACAATGACAATATAACTTCTAAGTAAGTTTTTATTTTTCAACTGATTGTTATTTTGTTTTATGTGGTGATTTTCTCTTGGAGGGGTAAAATGGAATCATGGATTGCTTTGTTTTTTTCATGGAGCAGGTGCACACAATCTCTTGGAGTCCCACACTCTTTTCCTGGTTCTAGCTGGTGTGTGAAGGTAAGTGTACCATTGTTCTAAACACCAGTTCTTCTTCTCCTGAGCACCACTTAAACATAAAAAATGAAACGTCCCACAAATGGGAATTGTGAATGATATCAAAACTGACTTTCTGTTTCTCAATTAAGCAAATAATTCTTATATTCTAGCCTAAATGTTGCATTGGCCTTGTGTGGACACATCAGACTGTTTATTAAGTTTTGAGAATTGCTAAGCTTTACATAGCTCCTAATTTTGAGTAGAATCCAGCAGGTAGCTACGATGTTACCTATGTGTCATGATGAATTCATAAAGGGGACCTATTAATTTGTTGGAAATTACACCATTGAATAAACCATTGTCACTATATAATATGTTAACTTCTTTTTCACCTGATTCTCCTTTTTTTACATTTGTACAAATTTAGCAAATACATTTCAATACTGGCACAGCTTGTTTTATGATTGTATCAAGATCTTTGTGACTAACACAACTGGTGTCCCTGGTCCACCCAATGTTATGTAATGTTTAATGCCCTCTATACTTCTTTAAGTAGGATGTTAAAATGTGTGGAAACTGCTATCTACTAAAGACTAATAATTTGTTTGCTGACTGGTCAGTAAATAATTATGACAACCATCTAAAGCAGCCTTACTGTCACAATTTAAAATGATTCTTCTGGTTTCCAGGTCTCTTCAGTCTGATGCTACACCTTTCTGGGCCACTTGGTTTTGTTGTGGCGCTGTTGTAGGCTTTTGCACTCAGACAACAGAGATCTGATCCTATAGATAGCTTATCCAATTAGCAAATTTTTAAAGCCCAGTTTTTTTACTTACAGCTGTTGAGAAAGCAGGGTTTGGCTGTTAGTTACACGCTAGTTTGCATAGAAACATTAAAGGCCTGCAAATCTGCAAAAACTCTGTGGTTTGTGAAGTTAATGTAGAGGCACATCCTTGAACCTAGAGGTGCTCCAGAGACTTATCCTTTCCTAGAGGGCCTTCAGAGGACTGTGCATGTATCCTGAGTATGCCTTATTTCTATCTTTGAATTCAGTGTCCCAAAAAAGCCTTTTCCTTGATGCAAACATCTTTCATTGCTTGCTTGAGTGCAGTAGCATTACAATAATTCCAGGCAGGGCCGGCCTTAGGTCTTTAGGCACCCTGTGTGAAATATTTTCACAGCACCCCTCCATGGTCACACCCACTCATCCATGTATCGTGTATGAATAAGGATGTAGTGTTTGTATATGGGTCTTTAATTCAGATTATAATAAATGCATGTAGGCCTATGTGTGAATGCTACTGTGTATTTTGCAGTGTCATTTGCAGTCCCACAGTCAGACATACAGTCAGATGCACACAGTTATACACATATAGCCACATGAACATAGTCCTAGGATCATAGCCACTCATTGCAGTCTTAAAGTTGCATGCATACAAGCCAAACACAGTCACAAGCAGGCAGTAAGAGGCAGTCACACACACACATACAGTTACAGGCAGTCACATACACAGTCAGTCATACACACAGTTACAGTCAGTTACACACACAGTCAAAGGCAGATATTCACACACAGGCAGCCACAGGCAGACAGTCACATGCACACAGTTACAGGCAGTCAATGTCATTCACACACACACACACACACTCCCATATGCAGTCAAGGCAGACAGTCACACACACACATGCACACACACACACACACACAGTTATAGGCAGAAAGACTCACTGTCACAGACACACTGTCACAGACATACGGTCATATGCACACAGACAGTCACACACTCAGTTACAGGCATACAGTTACATACACAGTCAAAGACCGACAGACACACACAGTTATAGACAGTCACACACACAGTTACAGGCAGACAGTCACACACAGTTAGACACACACAGATACAGGCAGACAGTTACACACACACAGTTACAGATACAAACACACACAGACAGGTACCTTTCTCCATTATGCTCTGGAGGGGAAGGAATGGAAACACTGCAGTCCCTGTCTAGCAGTTGTGGAAGCAGAAACTCCTTCCTGCTCCCCCCTCAGTGTACAGCATAACTGGGCAGTGGGTAGAGGCCACACTTAGCTCCACCCCCACTGACTAAGATGGAATCTATAGCCCTGCCCCATGGTCAGTTTAGCTCCACCTCCTCTGTTAATTTAGCTACACCTCTTCACCAGTGTGTGGGTTGTGTTGGCTGCTGCTGCCATTGTGCCCTGTGCGGTCGCACAGCTCTCACCCCCCTAAGGCCGGCCCTGATTATAGGTACAATGCTATTATATTAAGGGCACAAAATTTACACTAGCCACTGTAAGTCAAAATTTAGCCTGGAGAGTAGACTTGTATAGTGAAAAAATAGTTGTGTCTGATAAGATAATCTTGGGCGTATGGGTTTTGTCCATGTGGGCTTTGTCCAAATGTCGTGCAACCATTTTGTGAGAAACTAGGAATGTGCATGGGCAAACAATTTGGTTCAGTTCGGAAATTCAGGTAAGTAAAAAAATGTGTCTGCTTCTGCAATTCGGATCAATGGCATTTGGTTCGGTTCTGCAATTCTGAACTTCGGTAATTCGGACCCTAAACCCTAACCCCTAACCCCTAAAACCTAAACTTTAACGCCTAACCGTAACCGCTTGTTTTGCCACTTTTCAGAAATCTGAAGCAATTCAGAACATCGCCAATTCGGAACTTCGGCAGTTCGGTTCGGCAATTCGAATTTCAGACATTCGTAAGCATCCGAATGTCCGAATTGCACAAAATTTGTCCGAATGTACATTCAGAATGAAACAAATTACACATGTCTATGAGAAACAATCTGAACAAAAATGTGCCTATTAGTCTTCTGCAAAATATATACATAGTACATACATTTTCCCATCACTTGATTCACAGATCAAATGAGAAGAAATAACCAATACAAAGAAAATAAGAAAAGAAGCACAAATAAAATACAATTTAGATTTATATATATATATATATATATATATATATATATATATACACACATATATATATATATATATATATATATATATATATATATATATATATATATATATATGTATATATATATATATATATATATATATACATACACTCTGTATCATTAAAGTAGCTATGTATATAATATAATATAATATAATGTAATATACATAGCTATTTTAATGATACAGGGTAGTAGACTTGTATATGTGGTTTCCAATGAATCTCGATTTGTCTGAATTTTGAGAAAATGGCAAATTCTGTAACTCTAAAATGCCAGATGAACGAATCCCAAAACAAGCATAACTAAGAATAAACCAGTATAAACAAGGAATGGAAACCAGAGTAATCTGATTACTGATTAAATACTTTATTATTATTTATTACCAGCTGCGGCTCAACACGAGATTCCAGCTTGTGGTGCTACCCCTTGCCTGCCAGTTGATCCGTCTGCTTACTCACGATCGTTCATCCATCTGGACAGCTCGAAGTGGTATTGTGGGAACCATAGACATCAGTCTCCATCTACTAATGGGTTGAGCTCGCTGGGCATCGGACTTTTGGGACTTCATACCTACGTTGTTCTATGATTGTGTGGAAAGGCCCCCCCACACGAATAAGTAACATTTCTGTCTATTTTTTACTATTTTTCTAAGTATCTCCCTTTTCCGATTTTAGTGTGTTGATCATCGCTTAAGGTTTATTTATTTTTTATTTATTTGCATATATTTGAGATTTGTTACCTTGACTTCCCCCTCACTATTTAGTGGACAGTGCCCCTGATTGTTTGAGGGAGCCTTCGAGGGAATATATTGTTTGTATCTTTTTTCTTATTCACATAGATAAATTATATTTGATAAATCCTTTTGCTTCTGTTTCTCCCTTGTTATATCTTGGCTGCTGTTTCTTTTACGGTATTACAGCTATAGACATCTTGGGATGATTTGGATTTTTTTCCTTTTAGAGCGGATTGTGGCTTGATCATTTTTTTTTTTTTTTTTAAGATTTCTATATCTTACTGATTATAGTGAGTGTTTATTAGTTTTGACTATAGGAGCGCTCACACTATTTTTATATTTGATATATCTTTTCATAAGCCGCTCGCTTACTGTGTTAAGCTTCCGGGTTTTACTTATTACAGCATATTTGCTTGGACCCACTAAGTTTTTAAGTTTGTATTTCTTCCTCCAAATGAGTATACATGCATATTTATCAGATTCTTACAATTATATGCAATGATAATTGGTCAAAAAATCAACTTAAACTATGCGTAATCTGAATAGATGAAATTGGTTCAAAACACATTTTTGAAATGTCACATGTATGGTCTTTGGTTGAATAATTGGTACCATAAAGCAAATAAAAAATGTCAGCTTGTGAAAAGGTGGGGGTAAATCAAAATCTGCCATGAAAACCATTTATGCATATATTTTGAAACAATTCACATACTACTATAATATATGTACTATTGTATTTTAAATAATAATTAAAAAAAAAAAACTGCTTACAGGTTTTTTTCTTGTACATGGTTGCTTTTTTTTTCAATAGAAAGCTGCTAACTTATGCCAAGAAAACACACTGCGTATTTCTATCTTCATGCCGTCAATGAATAACATTGAGATATACGGTCCCATGTTGTGCTGACTATCTTTAAAGAATACCTTACAAAGTTACAGCAAAGCTGTTCAATACATGATAAAAAAATGAATTCCTGATCTCCTATGTGTGATACCAATTGCAAGTCTTTTACCACACCAGGCAAGCAGTTAAATTATATTCCCTGCTGCTATAAATTATTAAGGACCACTGTCTATGACTTTTGATAAAGTCAAGAGTAGGTCTATCAAAAAATAGCTTTACTATAAAATGTGAATTTGGAAATAATACCATAGTAGGAGTTTTAAGTCTATTGTAGTTCTTCATCTACACTAAACTTTAGTCTCTCTGTGTCGATATTTGCCTAGGGCTATGCATTTAGAATCAATAGAAATGTATTTAATAGAAAAAATAATATCATTCAAGAAAAATTGACTTGTGTAACTAATTTGTAAAGTATAAAATATGGATTTTTTTGTGTGCAGATATTATGGTTTCCCAAAAGAGATAAAAAAAGAATTAGCCTGGTTGATTTCTTCAATTTTTTATTTTTTTTTAATCAGCAAAAAGGCCTTTTCAGCTCTTGGATGACATTATCTTTGTTTACAAAGCACCAACTCTTTCTTAAGCGCTGTACAATGGAAAAATGAAACAAAAAACCATTACAAATTTAGGTGAATTAAACACAAGAGGAAAAAGAGCCCTGCTCTTACAATGTAAAGGATTCAGAGGATTATCGATTCAATATAATAAAGCACACATTTCATCATCTCCAGTGATGTTATCAGAGACACAAGACAGAAAACCAAATAAAAGGCACCCACCGGTGCCCATGAAATTGTTTTTATAGCATATAGAAAAATATGCAGGAAACAAGCATATTTCTATGCAGTAATTTTTGGATGGCTGTACTAGACCATGGGGTCTATATATAAATATATAAACATTTATTCCATGTGCTCAGTAAATATTCTGAATGTGGATATAAGGTACATTAGTAAGTTTTTAGTATTTTCTTGTTTTTCATAGTACAGTACACAAATGTTTATTAATTTAAAGGAAAACTATAGGGTAAGGAACACATATGTGTATTCCTGAACCTACAATGTAAAAAAACAATATTTAGGATGCCGGCTAATCCGCCTCCTTGGCTGAGATAATCATAATACTATGGGAAAACATTGGATTGGCTGAGATTATCAATTATTATGATTTCAGCTAAGGAGGCAAGGAGGGGGTGAAGCCAAATGCAGTTTTGGCCAAACAGCATCTCATTTTATAGATGCATTAAATCAATGCATCCCTATGAGGAATGCTCTCCATGCAGGCCGTGGAGACACTTAATGCTTTACATCGTGCAGTACTAACCCAGGAAGTATCTCAAGTGGCCATCTGAGTAACTGCCACTAGAGGTGTCCCTAGATAGTAATGTAAACACTGACTTTTCTTTGAAAGGCAGTGTTTACAGGAACAATTAAGCTGTAGTTGTTCTGGTGACTATAGTATCCCTTTAAATTCAAGGGATTATGTTGGTGTTTTTTCCTTTTTACACTGTTGTTTTGTTTTCCATATCAGGTTTTTTAATCTTTTTAACGGGATCTTTATCCCTTTACTGGATCTTTATTATCTAACCCCTTTGAGGTTCATCAATAAAAAGGAATGACCTAAGCAATTGAAAAAATATATATTGCACCCATCTAGTGTTAAGTAATGTGTATATTTAAACTACAACTCTCACTTATCGAGTATTTGCATTTTTTGCAAATACTCCAATGTCTTTGACTCCCTGGTAGTGACCGGATAGACCGGAGTAAAGCAGGATAAGGCTGGTGAAGGGGGAAGGTGAGCAATTTCCTCCCCAAACCAATGGCATGGAAGTGCTGTCAAAGGGGTTATGGACTACACTCTTAAACGACTCTTCTGAATATAATATAAAAATAGTGTATTAAGATGTATAAACAGTTCTGCAGCAGTAAATCAGCAGACAGGAATTTTGCAAAGTCTTTGTCTGCCCAGCACTTTGTGAGGTTAGTGGCTCCTTATTCCAACTGTGCATGGCAAAAAAATAAAGCCACTGTGGCTGAAAACAAAAAATGAAATAGCAAATTTTAGTCTATACTGCGGTTTGGCTCCGCTGTGCTCCACTGTTCCTCACTTGCTTCCTGTTAGCAATCACCTTGTGTGTGACACAATGCTTTTCACCCAACCCTTGAAGGTTATCTCAAGGGTGAATGGAGACCTTCTCCTCGTCATCCTTATATATACATGAAGCTACTGTTACATTAATGTAATTCCTCAATTAGCAAATAATATAATGCATCCAGCTGTTCTTCAGATTAGGTAGCCAACTGGTGTATCATATGTGCAACATTGTTAATACTAAAAACTGAAACAAAACCTATATTGCACAAAAACAGGGTAATTATTCATAGTAATTGTGATGTGCTTGTTATAAGGAAAACAAAACCTATATTGCTCAAGAGGGGGATAATTACTACTTGCATTATTGATAAGGTATTAAATAATGCTATCCTAATGTGTGACAAAAAAAAAAGACAAAACAGTTAAAACAACTAGATGGGGATTTCTCTATTGAAAACCACTAACTAATAAAAACATATATATATAGCAAAATAATAATTTTATAGCATGACAGGAGGCTTCATATTTGCTTAAGTCTCTCTTTACTAGAACTCCACAGCAGCACATTAACAGAGAGATTAACACCAAAGACAAAAACATAAGGTATCTATATAAGGCTCCTCCTAAGCCACCATTTCCTCTTTCTTTGCTGCTCCACAGAACAGTACAGGTCAGAGTACCACTGCCTCCTGGTTTTCCTGGGTGGCTGTGTATTTATGTCAGGGTACTCACCTGTGAGACAGACGGCCAGACGTGGTCGCTCCTGGAATTCCCAACAGGGGACTTGAACCGGGGAACTTATCTATCCTAGTCCTGCTCTCTGCCTCTGAGCCACAGCAGCTTTACCAGAGACTACTGATTCCGGTCTTGTTCATCCTGGCATGGCTACTACACCGGGGGCTGCACCTTGACTTGTCTGTGTCTCACCTGACTCTGATCTATCATCAGCAGGGTATTTAAACCCAGCCTCGCCCTGTACTTAGTGTCAAGTCTTTGATCTTGTGTTGCTGTGTCGTACCAGTGTTCCAGTTTATCTCCTTCGTTTATTTGACCTCGGCTTGTGACTACGTTTATTCTGACCTCTGGCATCCCTTGACTTCGGCTACTCCTTGTTGTTCCTGACCTCTGGCATCCTTTGACCTCGGCTATCCCTCGACTATCCTGCTGGTTCTGTCCTTGCCTGTCCTGCGTATTTGGTACTGCATCCTGCACAGCCCCCGTGCACAGACCCACAGGTCAGGTGAATTCTTACCTGACCACCTCGGCCTGTGGCTATCTGCAAGGGTGAGCGACATATCTGCGCTACAGACTCCCAACTCAGGTAAGACCCTGACAATTTATTATATGTATACCCCTTTTGCTTTGCAATATGTTCGATTATTTCTTTATTCTCTCATTCTGCTGAGTGGTAATTTGTATTTTTAATTAGTATTTTTAATTCAACTGTTTTTTCTTTCCGTTTTTTGTGCTTTCTGTTTTTTGTGTGCCTGTTACCTTTACGGTCGCCGTGAAGCGGTCTTCCGACCGCCTCCCGTGCCGACCGTCGGGACCACGGAGAAAGACTCCAGCGGTCCCTCGAGCGCTGTGTACTGATTCCCGCTCGGCGGACGAAGCCCCTTCCTGCTCCCCGGTTCCCCCCTCCACGCCGCGCCCACTCTCCGGCTATGTTCGGGCAGCGTGGGGAGGGTACTGGGAGCTTCTCTGTTGCCGCGGGTTGCGGCTTCCATGAGCCCTCTCCTCCGTGGCCACGTGGCCGGGTCTGGGGGTGCGCGGCTTTCTAGGTGCTTGCCGCGTGTGCGCCCTTCTTTTAGCCATTTATCTTTGTATATATTTCATAATTAAGGTTTTGATGCAGGAAATGTCTGGATATAAAAGCACCCTTCTATCCTTTTCAGATGTTTCTTTGTGTCACACTACTGTAGCTCCATAGGTGCTTGTTTCACCTCTCATCCTGATTCATCTAAGGAATATGTAGTGGGGTGAATGCCTATCTTTGGCTCTGTAGTTTTTTGTGAACTTCTGGTAATTTCTTATGATATTTAGTCATGGCACTATGTCTCAGTTATGTGCAATGTGGTCAAGACAGAACACGCTGTACATTATATGTTATAAGCGGACAACTTTCTTGTTTCCACCTTTAACAGTGTCGGCTATGACCTATATCTGGGCCTGTGACACGTGCTATGCTATGCTTCATTGCCATTTGCTATTATATACTGAACGTCGGTTCTCCGGCAGACCTCCTTATATATTTGGGGTTTACCCTTCTGTTTTAGGTCCCGTACTGTCTATATTCCCCCCCTAGGTACATATACCTCTCAGAGGTGATTTGAGATTTTTTGTTGGAGCGTGTTTTCCCCCCTGTCTCACTGCAGGTAGCAGTGCATTGCAGGTTTGCGTGGTACACTACGGTTTGCAGTTTTTCTCTGTGCAGGGGTTCTGTGCCCTTACTGCTTATGCTATTGATGCTGCCTGGACTATTTAAGGATTGAGCTGGTCGTCCGGTGGATATCATGGCGGAGTGCCTGACTGGGATGCTGAAGCGGGGAGTTCAAACCCAGCCAGATCTCTTAAACAAAAATAAACGCAATTACAGTTTCTGCATTACATCTGCATGGGACGCTGCTTGGTGACGCTTTCCCTCTCACTGTCCTGGGCCTGACCTTGGTACAGCTTTCCTACATGCCTTTGTGCCGAGACTCGCCTGCCTGTCACCTCTACAGATTTACACTTTGCCTCCATATGCCACTGGGCCGGTGCTACCTATGCCCATATATTGGCCAGCTTCGTCCGTGCCCCTATGATTGGCCTGCTCTGTCAGTGCCCCTTGATTGGCCAGCTTTGTCTGTGCCCCATGATTTGGCCTGTGCTGTCAGTGCCATATTACGCATGCTACTGGGCCGGCGGCCCCTACTGCCTGCTAGTGTTACCCATTCTCTATCTCCTTAGGTAACGCGTATCAACATCACGGACGTTATGGAGGCCTCTGCACAGGAGCAGAGTTTGCAGGCATTAATGGATGCGGCGGGGTCCGCCTCTGTGGAGACAGCCCTGGCTAGGGCCCTCCGGACAGGGGTGCAAGTGGGGCCCCCGCCTGGCAGATGACTCGGCTGAGTCAGACTCTCATGGGAGAGAGCAGGCAAGTGCGCAAATGCGCAATTGGAAGGGCAAAGTCCCTAAAACCACGCTCCCGGAGGGCAAGGCTCCGGCGAAGCGTCATGGTTCGAGGTTCTTAACCTCGCCGGCCTCGTGCCGCCGTCTATCGGGCGCTGGGGTGGAGGCCCCATTGCTCCCCCCCTATCATAGGCCGTACTGGATGAGTGGCGGACAGACCAACTCCCTTCAAGGGTGGCTGATGATTGGGACTAGGACCGTAGGTTTGGCCCAGGTTGGCGCTAGGAGCATGAAGATGTGCCGGGAAAGGGGGCCCCCACGGTGGTGCCGGGAGACGACACCCTTCTAGATGCTAAAGGTGAACCTTAGTCTGACCCTCGCTCTATCTGGCACACCAGATTCTCATTACGGTCGCGACCCGACCACTTAGCACAATTCGTGCACTACTGGGTCCGTAGACCCCTGGAAAGGGAGACCCGCAAGTAACTTTAGGCTGTATGCCCCTGGTCATCCTGCCGGACTAGGTAGCGGGGGACCCGGATTTTGACCCCCTGGTGGCCTCGTGCTCGAATCGTACGGGCCGGGACCCCACGTACGGGGCAGGCGTCACCTCCGCCCGGCACAAGATGCACAGCCGGATTGGCTGGGTCCTTTGTGCAGGAAGTTGGCCCTGACGGACGTGGCCTGCACAGATGGTATGAGCCTGGACCCGGCCATCATGCAGGATTGGACACTACGCCCCATTTGCCTTCTTGGCAATGCTAATGTGGCTCTGCACCAACCGCAGGTACACGGCTCTGTTCCGTTTGGACGCCAAGCTATCGGAACTAGGATCCGAAGAATTGGGCCCCTCTGGCAATAAGTCCTACTGTTCCGGGAACCTTTCTTTAAGGAGCTGCAGAAACGCATCATTTTATTTGCTTCCCGGGATGAAGCACAGTCCCCTATGCAGAGGGTGTTTCGCTCACTGGTATCCCGGCTGGTCTTCGGTCCCCACTGATCTCGTGGCCCATCCTCTTTTCCACCATACCAGCCCGGACCTCCCTGCTCCCGAAGGGCGGGTAGAGGTCGTGGAGACCGTGCCGGAGGACGAGCGAGATTTCCTACGGGTGTGTACATCTCCTGCCACTTTTCTATCCCCCTCTATTGCATACAGACAGATTGTCTCACTGCAGAGACAGGTGGCGGGAAGTGTCTTCAAATGCGTGGGCCCATCAGTCGGTACGAGGTTATGTCATGGATTTCGCCTCCCCACCGATACAGGTTGGACCTCCGAGTGTCTCCTTCATCGCGAGAGTTCGACATTCCTTGACGGCTTCGGGGGTTCGAACTCTGCTCGCCTTTGGCGCTACCCAGCGAGCCCCGGATTTGGGGGGCTTCCTCAGCTCGTTTTCTTCTAGTGAAGATGATGTCGGGGGAACTCCGCCCGGTAATCGATCTTCGGGAATTGAACACCTTCGTTGTCTGCAACCACTTCAAGTTGGAGTGCATTCATCTCCTTCGGAACCTTCCCCCAGCCGGGGGACTTGTTCGTGTGACTGGACCGGAAGGATGCTTACCTCTCCGTCCTGGGGGACGAGGGTGGTCGCGGGTTGCTTCGCTTCCCTGGAATGGCAACCCGCGCCATTTCACATGCCTACCGGTCGGTCTCCGCTTCCCCCTTGGTTTTCACCGTAATGCTGACGCCTGGGCTCGCCCGTTTCTGGTCGGAGGGCGTCCGTTTCCTGTTGTTTCTGATTTGCTGGTCCTCTGCGAAGATCCCTCCAGGCTCAGATGTCACACACGTTCGGCGATCTCCTCCTTGGAGCTCCTGGGATTCGTAGTTCGTCTGGAGAAATCAGCTTTGGGACCTTCCCAGACGGTGGAGCTCTTTCGTATCGTGGTCAATGCGACGGCATGTGTTCTCCGTCTGCCTTTGGCACCGGTGGCATCCGCCCGGGAAGTGATGAGAAGGAGATTGAAGCAAGTTCCATTTCTCCTTCAATTGTTTGCTCGCATGGTGGGCCTCCTCTCAGCCTCGATACAGGCAATATGCCCGGGCCCACTACATTACAGGACCAGGCGATGGATGAAGACCCCTGTTCTACACATATGACCTTCCTCAGACCGGATGGTCTTCTCCGTTCCCGGACGCGACGGCCGGACTAGGCTGGTGGCTTCTGCACATGGCCGCAGGGGACGGCAAGGCGCTAGTCGGACCAAACCCGGATTTCGTGCCGGAATCGACTGCAAGTCTCTTAGACTCCCACATCACGCTCTTTCCCAGTCAATCACATTTTCTTTTATCTGCCGTGGGAGTCAAACCTGACGATGGATTGGTTCTCCAGACATTGGAGGGATGCCAGCGACTGGGCGCTCTCTCGACCCATCTTCATCGTACTCGTACGTCGCTGGGTTTTTGTTCATGGTGAGTCTATTCGCCTCAGGGACGGCCATCAGATTCGGAAGTGCTTTGGTTGGCTCTTGGATCCAGCGTGCGCGGTGGTGGTCGCGCTTCGGCAGGTGCGGTGGTTGTCTCAGGAAGCATAGGTGTTTCCTCCGTTCGCCTCTATCTTCCGGGTGTTACTTCTAGTTGTGGTCGACGTGTCCCCTTAGTGTTATTGACTCCGCTATGGCGAGATCGGTCGGGTTCACGGAGCTTCTGGTTTTCCTGTCGGGATCCTCTTCTCCTACGCCCTCTCAAATACTCCTTTCGGGAGTGCCTGGTAGGTCGAGGCGTCGTCACTGTCGGCCAGGGACCTTCTCTGGGATCCCTGGGCTCCCGGGACGAGGAGATGTTTATCTCTCAGCATGGATTTCATAGTGTCGTTGGTGCTTAGGACAGGATGCTGAACCCTTTTTCCGGCTCGGGTCCTACTTGCTGAGTGTCTTGTCCCTCCTCGATGTTTTGGGATGGTTGTGCGTCTGGTTCTTGTGTTTAGTCTTTTGTTTAGGTGACTCGTGTTCCGTATGGAGGTTTTTTCCCATCGGTCAGGACCCGCTGGTCTGCAGAGGTCTACGTGGGATGAGGCTGACACGTTCTCCGGCGCCTAACTACCCTTCCCTCTGGGAGGTAGGTAGGGTTTTAGCGTTTTTCTTCGGGATTCGGACGGAATTCCTTGTTTTTTTCCCTTCGCCGTTTTTTCTACTGTGTTTGCCCTCTTGTTGTGTCTGGTTTCGTTCAGACGTGTTTCTGATGTCCGATCCTTCGCCCCTGTCCAATCTCGATGGATGAGATGGTTATTGACTCTGGCAGGGGTGAATGCGACTCTTGGAGTACATTCGGTTAGCGGCGCTTCTGCTTCCAAGTTTTCCTTGATGGGCGTTTCTCCTCGGGACGTTTTTTGTATGTGGTGGTCCGGTCCCGTGAGGAGCTTGCGCCAGTCTATTTTGGACCGTCGGACTATGTTTCTTTTGCTTTGCTGTCGGAGCGTTAAAACAGCAAATATGAAGCCTCCTGTCATGCTATTAAATTGTAGATTATACTAGCTTTAGTGTAACTATAATCTTAATTTTATTAATGACAGGAGGCGAATATTTCCCACCGAGTTTGGTTTCTCCCCCCCCCCCCTGTTTTTGGATGGATTGCATTGATTGTATTTCTGTTGATTTGTCTGTATATCTGGGCTAGGTTTGATAGCCTGGGGGTTGTTGTGGGAAGTGCATGTTATATTGTATTGACGGTCATTTGTGATGGATTTCATGTCTTTATTCTATCAATACTGGATCGTGGGATTTATGTTTTATCAGTACATTTCGTTCACTAATCAGTGTTTTCGATTCTGTTTATTTCGTTTCAGTTTAATGTTTCGACTTCAGTTCATAGAATCGGCTGTTGGGCGGGATGAAGATCAAGTTCATCCATTATCCGAAGTTTTCCAGATGGCGTTCTTTGTTATGTTGAAAATTTCTCTTTATTTAGTTTTTGTCATTTTTGTGTACGTTACGTTGTCGCAGTGTGAAAGAGGAAATGGTGGCTTAGGAGGAGCCTTATATAGATACCTTATGTTTTTGTCTTTGGTGTTTATCTCTCTGTTAATGTGCTGCTGTGGAGTTCTAGTAAAGAGAGACTTAAGCAAATATTCGCCTCCTGTCATTAATAAAATTAAGATTATAGTTACACTAAAGCTAGTATAATCTACAATCTTTTTGACACATGCAAACATGTGAAAAAATCTGAAAAAGCAGCAGAACCCCAAACTGATATTATAGTGGATATGGTGTATGTAAGGGATGCAGTGTGTGTATAGTGGTGCAGTGTATGAGTGGAACTGTGTGTGGACATTTGTGAGTTTGGATAGAGGCTTGTGTTCTGTGGTGGGTGAGAGGGGAGCAGTTTTATTTTTTATCATTGTTTATTATTTTATTTTGTTGTTTTGTTTTTTTCCCTCTAGTTTTTCCCTCTGGACAGGGAGGGGGAACAGTGCAATCGCTAGTGGTCCAGTGGTACTTAGATACTTAGAAAACCCAGCAGTATGTGGTTTTGGATCATTGCAAAGTTCTGACAACGGGCGCTTGTGAGAGAGGATGCGGCAGATGTGAAGGCTTAAAGTTTCCTGGGTCCTCCACTTGCCATACATGCCTTTATACATTCTGAATATAACATACAAGCCTACTGGGCCCTTTACATGTGTATGGGCTGTACCCCCCAATGGCATGATGGCAGCTTTGTCTATATGAAATTATAGTTTGTTCATATATGGCCCTCATCTCCTTCTTGGTCAACAACAGTTCTTCTTGCTTTGTGTTTACTAGGATCAACATTTTTTTTTTTTTAAATCTTCCTCTTGCTCATTAGGAACTGATTTTCAAAATCAGTGGCAATATTTTGCCCTGTGCCAACTCATCAATCTGAGGTCTTACCCTCAAGCTGGCACAATGTCTTTCTTTAAACCTGTTTATTGTAGAAATTGGGTTAATTGCAGCATAGGCATTTCATCAAAAAGACATTATGTTTAGAAATGCCAACATAAATCACAAAAGTGCTCCAAAACACTTACCATTTGCAGACATGGATGGTTAATCCTTTTAGGAAACAATTTGGTTTCAAAGTGACAATTGTATGTCAGTCACTATTTAATTATACATAGATATGGGTACTTATCAGCACAATTCCCATTGAAATAAAAAATAGATCTTCTTTAAACATTTAACTTTGTCCACAGGGCCTTCCTTTATAATGATGTGATATTTCCTTATTATGTACAGAACATTTAACATGCAGTATGAAAATGTCCATCATAAATAAAGCTTGTGCTATCGAATGGTATTTCTAAATATGGTTCATGGTTTGCTCATTTGTAAAATGCTGATTTTGTTTTAATTTTTCATTCATGTTTAAATAGTCTAAAATATCTGTTTTGCTTGTTAGCTTAGCTTGCGTTTGTCAGATGTTTAGCAGCAGTGCAAAATATAAAAATTACGTAGAATAAACAGTTTATTGCTCATTTATTTTGCTATCCCGCTTATCACAGCAAAACTCACATTGCCCAAGGTTAGTAATGACTACAGAGACAAAAATGATGGAAGAAATATCCTATTAAATAATGTAGTTAAAAATGGCAGATGTCACACTGTGTGACTTGTGCGAATTTGTATAATTGTTTTTGAGTCTTACCCTATATTCCTTATATCTTTATTGAAAAAAACAAAACAATATTGATAAATCAAGGGAACTAAGCCTTTAGCAAAATGCAATTTTTTTTTTTATAAAAATGTAATAATTCTCTTTTTATCTGCATATTATTCTACAATGATTGCCGTAATGTTCCATTCATATCCTCACACAGGGTAACAATTTTCAGTGATCTAAATGTTAATATACAACAATAATCTTATACTATAATGAACAACTGGAATCATTGGGATGAATCATATCCCTTTCAGGCATACAGTATTAACAATTTCAAAATCATTGTCTATCTTTTTAGTGAATCTTGTGATTGAGAAAATGACTCATTGTTAGTCATTCAAGCCCAGTGAGAAGTAAAATCAGAAATCTCACTGAGCATTCTATGGTCACAGAATGGTTTAAAACAAAGACTTGTGGTTGCAAGACTGATTCAAAAGGCACATGGAATGAAGAAAGGGATTGGCAAAATAAGGTAAGAAAGTGAAATGTAACATCACCCTTATATATCCTGGCTGTTTATGTATAATATTTATATTAGTGTGAGTTACAGGTAAATGTAAGCAGCATCAATGTAGTTCTAGGGCTCCTGTTGGTGAGGATAAATACCAACCAGCACACACTAAACTTATACTTTTCCTAAAATTTTTATTATTATTTTTTTGAGTATTTATTCATTTTAACCCTTAGAAGGATTAGTAGACTTTGGGAGCACAACTCGTTTTTTTTTCATCATAGATTTAGAGGTAATTATGGCTAGGTGACTAAGGGTTCTTATTGTGGAGAATCAAATAGTTAAATTAGACCGCATCTAGAAGTTTGGTACTCCTAAAACCAAAGTCTCCATAACCATGGCTCCCTAAACACAATTATCCATAAGCTCAAGATCCATATACAAACAAACTGTAGTTTTATATAGACAAGGCCACTATCAGGGGTGTACAGCCCATACACATAAACTGGCATTGAAAGCAGGGATGCATGTGAATGCAGGGGTGTATTTGTATGTAGTGTTAGTGTTTGAATGCAGATGTATTTTTGCATTTAGTATTTGTGATGCATGGACATATACACATACACTGCCACACACACAAACACATACAGAGACAGAATGATACAGGTGTGCAAACACACTGACACACACACATATACATGTACACTGAAATATACACACATGTTTTGTTTTTGTGCACTGCATAAGATTTGGCACACCCCGTTCTAAATTGAGCTGGTAGCTTGGCCTGTTCTCTTCCCCCACCCACCTCAACACGAGCATAATTTTAGATAGCATGAATTAATTGCATGGTATGGTATTTTCGTGTACTTTTTTTTCAAATTAGATTACCTGGCTTTGCTAGGCCCAGAGGTATGAATAGACCTCGGCTATCAGCCTTCTGTCAATGGTTTATTCACTTTTAAGCTTAGATTTTAGCCAAATAGCAGGCAAATAATTAAGGTTATTTGTATTATTCTCATTTCACTTAGCTTAATCCTCAGTAAGCTGGCGTTCACACCATTGCAGTGCTCTGGGTTTAATATAGTAGAGTTTATTGCATCAGTCTTTTATTCTTATCTCAAAAGACCAGCAACTAATATGACCATGTAGTTAATTTTTTATTCTTTTAGTTACATACCCTCCGCTCACCATATAACAGGCGTCATGGATGAAATTCATACTAACAAATCAAAACAGAGATGCTCAACCATTGCGTGTTTTGGTTGGTTTGTGATTTGGGTACATTTCGTATTGGAGTTCATGAATTCCATTGATAATCCAATAGGTCCAAAATCTGATGAACTGCAGTTAGGAACAAAATAAATGTCCAAGTCTAAAAAAAAAAAAAAAAAAACTTATAAACATGAGCCAGTCAAATGAGAGAGTAATTACCTTAAAAAAAAAAATCTAAAACTTTTGTCATGTGGGGTTGAAGAAAAAGCATGTAGGTGAACACCTAAGTTAAAATAAGAAAATTAAAAATATTACTTTTATGAATCCTTTTTCACCTATGCACTAGCAATATATGGTCATAGCTACTTAAAAGCATACTTCTTTGAGAAGACATCAAATAATCAGTTAACTTTTCTCGACCCCATCTGTTCATTAACCTGCATTTCTCTTTCTTCTAGGCATGTCATATTATGTTCAGAGATTTAATTATATAAATGACTTGGATGTAACACACTTTACCTTTAGTGTAATTATACCCTACTCCCTTTAGACTGCAAACTCCTTTCAGCATGGCTATAATCATCCTTTTCCAATTATGGAACTTTACAAATAACAGTTAACCTTTGATATGTACCACCTGGTAGGTAGGAGTTCAACCTTTACATGGCTTATATTGTTTAAATCTTCACAGGCAGCACGTGGGTTAAGAGAATGAGGGAAGATAAAGCAGGTCCTCCCTTACTGACAATAGGTCTGCTGGGCTACTTCATTAATGTTATTAGCTCTTATCCCAAAGCCATGAGATGAATCAATGAGCACGTGGTCAGTAGTGGGCACACTGTCAACCATTTTGTGAAGAAATTAAGTTGCCATTTTGCAGTACTAATCCAGATTGCTAGGAGGTCCAGGGAATCTCATTTTTGTTTTTATTTTGCACACAGGAAGCTAGTTCTGCTAGCAGACCAATTTTTTTTTTTAATTCAGGGCCAAGTCAGTATTTGTTCAGGACTTCAGAACTAAAAAGACCCATCATGGTGTTATTTGGGGGTTGTCCAGAATCATATCCGAGGATTTTGTATTGAATACAAATTTGAATGCCTTCAGGTTAATCAGAAGAATGATTTGCAAAAAATTAAAAAAAAAAATAAGTAAACATAACCTCTTAAATTTTGACTTTCAGTTTGCTACAAATTCTTCAATTTTTTTTACATAGTTTGAAAAAAGTAGTACCTATGAATAACCCCAGTTGCAATATAATGCAGGGGTTACAATTAGACACTTGTGTTCTTAATTACATGCTAATTGGTTGAGTTTAAGTTATTCAAATTATTGCCCTAAAAAAAATATACATTTAATGGCAATGTTAATGACAAATAGAAAGTTCATTAGAACTATATTATTATATACAGCACCAGAAGAAACATGAAATTACTCTTCCAACTAAAAGCGTGCTAATGTTCCATATAAAAATTGTCAAATTAATTACATGCCATAGACCACTGCTGTGCCGGAAGATTGAGCTATCTGATTTTTCTAATCATATTTCCCAGAAGGAATTCTTCATTTTAAAAACCAAGCATTAGCTATTTTGGTATTAAAAAATAAATTTGAATTAGTTTCAAAGCTATTGAACACAACAGACACACTAGTGATGTGGGAAGCACATTGCTAAAACTAACATTGACATGTTTTTACCACAACGTTTTACAGGGGATGTTTCCTTTTAAAAACATCCTTTTTAAAAGCATAATATACACACATGTTTATTGTCTTCCTTAGTGTAGTAATACCATCATCATCATCTTTATTATCGTTCCCCTAAATTAGGCACTTTGTTTGTTAATGCATTTAATTGTGTATTTCTTGTAATAAAATGTTTGGCGAATGTGAATTTATATACCGGGACTTATCCACAAAGAAGCTGGATGTTATTTATTCATTAAAGGAACACATAAAGCTATTCATACAATAAAAAAAAAAAAATTACTTGCACAGTATCCAAAATCCCTATGCCTTTGCACATTGCAAATAACTGAAGGTTATTTTTAGTATCACTCCAATGGCCATAAAATAGACACGTCAAGACAAAACCTCCTAGGGGAGTCATTCACTATCTTGCTGCTTTGAGCTAAAAGGCAAAAGTGGGGTATGTTTCTAAACCCCTACACATTTATTAACCCTTAATAGGGAACATATAGGGTGGGTGTTGGCATAACAGCGTCGTGTAATACAAAAACAAATAGAGATATGCAAAATGAAGCCCTGCACTCAAACTCCCCCTACTCTTGGGTGGCAGCCCATGACTATATGAGACATCAGCCCCAATACATACATTAAAACCAAAGAAAAAAAATTACTTACACACTATCCCAAATCCCTATGCACATTTAAATATCTGTAGTTTTAGTATCACACCAGTGGCCAGTTAAGTGTAAGTTCACCTGCTACGTCAAGGTAAAACCTCTTAGGTGAGTCCTACACTAACAATTCACATTGCTGCTCTCAGCTAAAAGGCAAAATCTCTAATGAGACTTAGAGACAGACATAAATAGCTACACTACGTGACCCTTCTGGGTGCTACATTTTTACCAAAAGAGATCTGAACAATCAACTGTTTGCATTTGTGACAGTGTATGCGCCCATTTTAATACAAATTCTCTTCATTTGCACAGCTCTACAGCCCCTTGACCTTCTCAGAAGACACATTAATTCTGGGCAGAGATTTTTACCTCCCAATATATCCAGAGGTAGACTCTATGGCAAATACTTCCCATGTAGTTAACAATCGCCATGCACAGGTTCTGAAACTCCTTCACACTTACCCTCTGTCAGGCTGTTGGCAGGCCTTGCGCCCCACGATTAAAGACTTCACATTTTATTCCCAAATGCACAAAATGTATGCTAGGTTGGACTATTTCTTTATGACTATCATTGCCAACCCCAACTTCGAACATTCTTCCAATGACTTCCTCTGAGGATGCAGATGTGCTCTCCATTGTTTCGACTGAAACAATGCTCTTGGCAATTAAATGAATCAGTACAGTAGGAACCTTTGGTGGATGATGAGGCCAGTTCAGGTATTTGTAACCTCCATGTTGGAAGACATGGAGAGGCCAATCACAAGAGAGGAAATAAGTTATGACCTGAAAACATCAAAAACAGGCAGATTGCCAGGCCTAGATTGTGTTCCACTTATAAAAGTGGAAAAATTAAATCCAAACATAAGTCCCCTGCTCATAGATACCTTAAACTCTACTTTGGATTCCTCCAACGTAACAATGAACACTCGCCTGACTATACCCATTCTGTTGGTACCCAACACAGATGTGCTTACGAAGGACCTCATTAACTTGTACATGGCTAACATTCTTCCGAGCCTTCCTTAATTTTCTGCCATTTAGGAGTTAAATCACTTTGTTTATTCAGTCCTAGGCATGCCTCCCTGCAAGTGACTTACACAATCTTTCCAAACACTACATGTAAAGAGTCATCTAATGTTTACACTTCCTTTATTAGAAATTATTTTTCATTTATAATTTCTTATCTCCTGCTCTGTTAATAGCTTGCTAGATCGTGCAGGAGTATCATGTATGTTATTAAAGTTCAATTTACAGAGCAGGACATAACATATAGATTTTATGCAGGCTGTGTCAGTCACAGCAAGGGGAGGTGTGGCTAGGGCTGCATAATCAGAAACAAGAGTAATTTAACTCCTGAATGGCATTGAATTGAGCAGTGAGAATTCAGAGGCATGATCTATACACCAAAACTGCTTTATTAAGCTAAAACTGTTTTGATGTCTATCCTGCCCCAATTGCGGTTTATCCTTCATGCCATCCTAATCTAGCTTCTGTCTACGTATTTTAAATCTTTATGTGAAGAGATAGGTAAATTTGTGTGTGAAATCACAAAGAAAAGCATAAGCTCAATTAATCATTCCTAAGTTTAAGGGAGGTCTATCCCTTTCAGTCTTTGAAAAGTACAAAGCAGCTGCACATTTCATGTGTGTCTTGAGTCTGACAGTGGAAGCACATGGCATCTCAGCAGACATACAGATCTAGTGTCGCAGTGTCCCCTAGTGTCTTAGTGTCTCCATGTCCCCATGTTTACCTGCTGCCCCCCCATCCTTCACTTTCCTGAGCTGTAGTCTCTGCAGACTGGGAGCTGCTGTCTAAACTGTGCTGTGTAGCTGCTCCCACGCGGATCAGTGAGTAGAGAGAGGCAGGAGGGATACGCTGTAACTTCCTGTCCTTGCCTCTCTCCACACACAGTGACCACTACTGGCTGGTGCTGGTATTGCAGAGTGATCTCCATTTATACTGAGAAAAATATCTGCATTTGTATTACTGCAATACTGGCACTACCAGGCAGCCGTGCTGGTAAAATACCCATCAGGTGGCAAATCCAAGAGTAGTGTGTGTAAAAAATAAAACGTTTTTTTTTTTTTTTAAATAGGCCTATTCCATGGGCCTGGGCCTGGGCCTGGGCCTGGAGCTGCAGCTCCATCAGCCCCATGTTAATACGCCCTGGCACTGCCATGGATTTGATCCGAGTAAGGTTGGCACTTAGCCGCATATAACTTATTGGTGAAGGCAACACTCATTAGGGCATTGCCTCCAGACGACATTTCACTTATCTACAGATCCAATCCCTATGTGGGAACCCAGACTAAATGGCACTCTACAGGGTATACACTGACAGCATTTTTGCCCTTGCATGCTCCACTACTCTTTCCGGATGCATGTCATTCAAGACATGCCTTTACTAATTGATTTGAGCACAAATAACAAACTGTGTCAGAGCCATCCAAAGAAGGAATGCCTAACAAAGGCCCTAATTCAATTTGCCTCTTTGCCTTTGGGACCCTCTGGTGCAAAATGATATTTCCTTGATCTATGACATGTTGGTAGAGAACTGACACTTGTTGGTAAATCCTTGCATTGGTAGGTGGGAGGAGTATCTCCAAACCACCTTCTCAGAGGAGGAATAGGATAAAATGTTACATATGAGACAAATGAATCACCCACAATTGAACAGGCTCCCTTTCTTCTTCACCAGATTGCACTACTGGTTGGATTTCCTCTCCTCCCCAGAGGGCACTCCATACTTAGATGTGACATGATTCACCAGAAATTTTAAATTCAATATTTTAGATCGGGCGACCCTCTCTTGCAGGGACTGGTGCTCCATGCATCCAATCATCACTGCCCTCACAATCCCCCCCCCCACACACACACACTTCTTCCCCTTTCTCTCTCTCTCTCTTTCTTCTTCTTTCTTGTAATGATTCCCCTACACTCAGGCTGAGTATACTCGTTATGAATCTCCCAAGTCTCAAGCGCAGTAGTGATTATAGCCCAAGTTCCCCAAACATCAGTCTAGATTTGATGAAGGGTAAAACAAATCTGTTTAATCATGGCCAAATTACCCACTTATATACAAATTCAGGAGGATTGAAATCACGCCCAGAACACTCCCACAAATTGGTGACAATTTGCTGTGTCATGGTGACTTGGCATAAATGACATAAAAAAATGAAAACACATAATAAACACATAGGAACCCTCACAAATGTTATATCCCTTAGATCCCACGAACACAGCCGAATCGCCACCAGGGTAAAGTTTTGACCAACCGCTCAAGAGGCTCCTTCCCAAATTAGTTCCAGAGATTCAGGGTTAGCGGTCGGTTACTTTCAGTTGTTCCATACGAACCAACAGATGAATGGTTCCCCTGGCTCATAGGTAGGGTTTGTTCATCTTGTCCATACGAACAAACCTACCGAACAGCGCTCTCCTGGGAGCGGAAAAAAGCAGGCGTTTATATGGTTTCACCAATGTTCGTGCGTCCAAGTGTCCGATTTTGATTTCCAGACACACAATGACAAAGTCCTGCTGCCTGCTTTCGTGCAACAAGATGGCCGCCACAGAGAGAGAGCACTTAATTTTGTGGTTTCTTGGTAGCTAATGAGCCAGGGGGATTGTCAGTATTCGTTAGAGGCATATACAGAATGCAGGGTAAACAGTTGTGTCTTTAAATTTAGGGAGAAAATGCTTGTTCCACACCAATTCATACCAGGGATTGAGGCAGTGATTAATTAAAGGAATGATGATATTCTACGCTGATGTTTCTGGTATGGTATGAAATGTAGCAAAACTCAACATCCACCAGACTTCAAGCTGTCAGGAACTGATGCAGGATCCGGCACCTGTGGACTTGACACCATAACAACTTAAATCAATTGAAGTGGTTATTGTGCCTACAGTGTTCTTTAAAGGATATTGCTAGATTATTATTTTTTTTTTAAATATTGGTGAATTTGTTTTCCTGGAGATAATCCACTTTTCTTCCAACAGCAAAGGGAAAGCCCAAGAAAAAAAGGGACATCCCAGTCAGAGCATGAGTGAACATTCCACCATGACTCTGAGAAGAAAGGTTTGATTCAACCCCTCTCTCTAATGTGTCAGTCTCAGCTTCTATGCCAAAAACAGTAATTATGTATGCATGTAAAATTTAATTTGTAAGTATGTAATTAAATGAAAGGGAACCTGGAAGAATACATATTGACACTGACAAGAAAAAAACAATCACTTTCCATTGACATACATGGCGATTCTGAATATCTGCTCCATATTATGTATGTTAATGTATATTTGAGAAGGAACAGTATAATAGTGTGCATAAGGATCATAACACCATGTCAATGTGTGTAAAGATATACAGGCTCAGCTGATAATATGCCTCCTAGTAATCTAGCTGTTCAACAATCAATCATAAATGAATACATCTGTAGAAAATATATGTGAACGTTCAAGTGAATGGAGCATGACTGGACTATAGTAAGATGGAGTTGCTAATGATCTAGACTGAATTTCATTATAGACAAATATGGCATCACAAAGGTCAATGAAATGATGTGTTTTCCAAAAGATTAACCTTTGAGAAACAGAGGGATTAACAATATTGTGCAGTCATTAACATAAACGTTCTTTTATAATACAAATTGGTGTTAAGAGTAATTTTTTTTTTTTAAACTGGGTGGGAGACATTTTGGTGCAAATTTTGTGCAAAGGTTTGTCATCATTTTAACAGAATGTGTCATGGATCTTAGCTGGAGTGGGAGTTCGGCACGCAGAGTTAAGGCACCCTTTGCAATTCGTCACAGACCGAGGGGACTCAGGACAGAAATCCCCAAGGCTGTGACACAGTGCACTGGGGCTGAAATAACCAGTGCTTCCTGGAACGCAGTACAGACAAGGGATATCCATAAGAGTAGTCAGTATCAGAATCAGAAGTCAGGACTGGCGGCAAACAGGCGAAAACAGTAGACGAGCAGGGGATCAAAACCAGGAGTCAGATGAACAGCAGTGAAACCAAACAGGAACAGGAAACACGATCTGACAACAAGAACCAGACTTGCAGGGATTAAATATTGTGTAAAGCACAATGGTGATCCTGACAGAATGCAATATATATATATATATATATATATTAGCCCTGGGTGGCCACACAGCTCACACAACCCCAAGCCTCACCTACCTGGTGGCACCCAGGGCGGACCACCCCACCCCAGCTGACAAGATGTATCTCGCATGAGTTCCTGCTGCACAGCGCTATCCACGATGATATCGTGGGCTAAAGTGCTGGAAAACTTTCCATACAGAGCCCTACAGTTTGGGGAAGCCTGCACGTGCCTTAGGGTACCAGACCTGATGCCTGGAGTAACCGCCGCGGCAGCAGGCTGAGGCCTACTGGAGAAGGTGCACGCTCCAAGCTCCAAGACACACGCGAGCACGACTCTTCCCCCCCTCCTGTGGGCCGGTGGGCGATATCCCGGTCCCCCTCCGAACAGAGCTGCCTCAGCCTCATACCTCTGAGGGTCCTGCAGTCCTCAAAAGCTGAACAGGTGCAGAGGTCTATTTTTGACTGATTCTGGGCTAAGCCGAAGGCTAGCATAAGGCCAACTATGACTACACAGGTATCACCTAAAAGGGACCAAGTTCGCAGCAAGTGGAGGCCTGGGAAACCTTTCAAGGGCACAACATTGTACCCCAAACTCGCACAAGATGCCTACCTGGGCTGAGAGCAACAAGGGTCACAACTCATAGGTACCAGCCACACACGCGGAGGCAACACGGCGCAAACAACGACACACAACTGTAACACATAGGGCCCACCACACCATCCTGACCAGGAAGACCCTGGACCTCCAAAGATCCTAGGCTCGTGGCAAAAGGGTACCAGCTCTCCCACAGCACCATGGCTGGAGGGGCATCTCACCTTCACAATGCTGTACTGCTCCCCAAAGCGGACTGAGCTCAAACACGAGACATCATCCCCATAGGGGTGTCGGATGACTGTTTAGCCTACTAACTAGAGGGGCCTGCATGATAGCCCGCAACTTGGGTCAATTAAGAACCACCACGGACTCACTTAGCGAACCATGAGGAGGATGGCACCTATTTGGGCGGTTTCACTACTCAACATGCTTCCCGACCACACTTTATTCTGTGTAATATACACGTCTATCTCTCCTGAATCAACATTCATGCCTTTAGTACTGAAGCTCCTAGACACCTATAGATAGACATCTAATCTACACATTTGAAGCTCAATTGTTTGTAGCCTATGTTTGATAGGTTAATTTATGCATGCAGTGCAATTGTAAATGTCACCTGGAGTGAGAAAGAGAGTTTAGGACATGCTGGATATATAGGGATGGATTGATAACTTGAGCATTGACCCACATGATACTCTCCCATCCTCTATACATAAGTGTTGTGTACTGTTATTACTTATCTGCATGTACCTGCTGCTCCTCACTTAACTTAGTGATACAAAAAATGGAGCAGTGGAGACCAGTTTCAAGAACGGTTTAACCCCATAAGAGTGTCTCTGGGGTTCTTCTGGCACCATGTAGATGAAGTTGTTTTGATGCCTGGAGCTTCCCTTTAACTTATAGATACACATATATGGGTCATTTTCAAAACTTCAACAGTATTTTGATACAATTAATTGTTCAGTCTCTCAGCAGCATCCCCAATTAGCCATCAGGAACGGGAGGGGGTTGGAGAACTAGTAATGACACAACTGCTTTATTTTTTACACAACCTTATCATTAGTTATTAATATACCAATAGATTTGTTTGTTTGTTTTTTTAATTTGTATTGCAACAAAAAATGGAAAAGGAAATGCTACTGCACCTGCCCCCATGGATCAGCCTCAACTGAATGTAATGAAAAACTTACAAAGTTCAATAAGTACGCTAAGTAAATTGAAATGTTTTCTCTTAGTGTAAGTAGTGATTAAATCTTAGCCACAAGTCTGATGTAGTTATGTATTCTTACTTGTAAACAGCTACAAGAGGTTTTTTTTTTAGTTCTAAATACCTGTCTGTGTGTCTATCTATCTATCTATCTATCTATCATTACTAAGTGGAGGCCCTGTACACTACATTTGCCAAGATTTGCCAGTCTCTGTGCACCAGAACAGGCTCATATTCTTATACTTCTTATGAAGCTACAGTTTCAAAGGTGGTTGTGCGTTTTGACAGAATATGTATAAAAGGAAAAAAAAAGAGTTAAAAGAGTTTGACTGCAGTAGACTGTTATGATGCTCTAAATTAGAAGTACTGTTACTGTATTTGTAGTAAGAACAATCAACCTTGCAATATTATATATTTATAGATTTTTTCATTAATAGAAGATGGGCAGATTAAAAGATGGACTCAGATGTGAAAATATTATTCTAGAACTGACTTCATTTCTACACTTGGATTGGAATTTTAGCTACACTTGGAATTTTAGCTAGGTAATAAGAATGGTATTTTTCAGCAGCTAGAGGTTGGACATTATATCAGGTGGCCTGGAAGTATCACTGTGATTATTTATCACCCAAAAGTACCTTCGGAGTGACTTTATTGAAAACTCATCACATCAAAGCAAGGAAAGGAGCTTACTGTGTGAATGGAAGATGAAATCATTTTTACACAGATAACTCTTTTAAAATTGTGTTTTTCTTTCATGTTACCTCTTTCATAACATTCTATGTCTTGTATTCATGCTAGCTGAGATATGTTTGTAGCCACCCTGAATTTAAAATCTTCAGTCTAAAAATATAAATATTATCTTGATGTAAACTGCAATATGTAACTCAAAATACAATATTTATATTGCCTATTATTCTAAACAAGCATTCATTACTTTCATCTACCAATGCAAAATGCAACATGAGCATTATATAAGAATGTATAAATTCTAAATAAACAGTTTATATATTTAAAAGAAAATATGTTTGAAATTGACTTCCATTTCCCTATTTAGATAATATTTGTATGTGACTCAAATGACATACAAAAAGCACATAATGTGATATAATAGTATTCTGCCTCTATTTCTTACTTACCAAAACCTAAAGAAGTTTATGTAACGTGCCTGTCAACCAATGCTCTCAATAGCAAAATACCGTATATACTGCTGAAAAACCCCAACTCGGCTTATACTCGAGTCACTGTCTGTATTATGGCAATTTACATTGCCATAATACAGATAGGGGGCTGCAGAGATCTTACTTACCTCTCCTGCAGCTCCTGTCAGCTCTCTCCTCCTCCGCGCCGGTCCGTTCAGCACCTCGGTCAGCTCCCAGTGTAAGTCTCGCGAGAGCCGCGGGGTCATAGTGCGGCTCTCGCGAGACTTACAGTGTGAGCTGACAGAGAAGCTGCACGGACCGGCGCGGAGGAGGAGGGAGCTGACAGGAGCTGCAGGAGAGGTAAGTGCTCTCCGCCAGCCCCTCTCCCCCCCCCCCACTGAACTGCCAATGCCACTGGACCACCAGGGAGTGAGAGCCCCCCTCCCTGCCATGTATCAAGCAGGGAGGGGGGACGAAAAAAATAAATATTAATAAAATAAAATAAAATAATATTTATAAAATCAAAATAATAAAAAAGTAATATTAAAATAATAATTTAAAAATAAATAATAATAATTAATAATATAATATAATAAATAGTAATAATAATAATTAATTAATAAAAACAATAATCAAAATGCCCACCCCCCACCAACACATACACAAACACAACTGCATCACACACACTCACACTTCATTCATATACACACACTGCACTCACACACACACTGCACACACACACACACACACACTGCATTCATACACACACTGCACTCATACACACACTGCATTCATACACACACTGCACTCACACACACACTGCACTCATACACACACTGCATTCATACACACACTGCACTCATACACACACACTGCACACATACACACACACTGCATTCATACACACACACTGCATTCATACGCACACACTGCATTCATACACACACACTGCATTCATACACACACTGCATTCATTATATACACACACTGTAAATAAATATTCAATTAACAATTTTTTTAGGATCTAATTTTATTTAGAAATTTGCAAGTACAAGCTGCTGCATTTCCCACCCTAGTCTTATACTCGAGTCAATAAGTTTTCCCAGTTTTTTGGGGTAAAATTAGGGGCCTCGGCTTATATTCTGGTCGGCTTATACTCGAGTATATACGGTAACTACAACTGATTGGCAAGGAGTCTGTTTTGGAAAAAAAAAACACTGACCAACCTAGTAAGACTTGTCTGTGGTATTTTCCCACTTGTTTTTTTTTTTTTTTTTTTTTTTAACTGATTCTTAGCTTTGAACCTATATTCTACTCAAATATTGTGCATGCAATTCCTCTACTAAAAAAATGAATCCTACAAATCCAGAATTCAGATCACAAATCAACCATCAATAAAAAATACCAAGCAAATCACATCTTCATTGACAGTTGTCCACATCCAACTTCAAGAATGAATTCTCTGTCTGAGTTCTAAAAAATGCATTTTACCACACTGTCTTTGAACAAAGCTGTGCAATTTTGGACACCTGTTCTAAATAAAGATATCATGACATTAGAAAAAGTGCAGAGACGGGCTACAAAATTGATAAAAGGAATGGAGCATTTTAGTTATGAAGAAAGGTTTAAACATTGAAATTTCTTTAGTTTGGAAAAACAGCGCAATCACAGAGTTGATATTAGCTCTTGTTGCGAGCAGGCATATGATGCCTGTTTTGCACAGCCGGAGGGGTGAAGCTTGGTAATGTGCAGCATTTCACAGCACAACACTGCACATCCAGACTCCAGGCACCATGACTACTTTAAGTAACTGAAGTGGTCAAGTTACTCTGAGTAACCCTTTAGTGTGTTATCTATTTTTCTTATGGTTCTTGAAAAGGGTAACCCACTCATGGACCTCATTCACACTGTATGTATACAAAATGTGCAATAAAGCAAAACAGAAGGGAAGCTTAGCAGCAAATATGTGCAACAAGTGCTACCACAAATTAGTTCATTTGAAGGACAAGATGCACTGACAAAGGTCTGAGCCCAAAATGTTTGCTTGTAAAACTTGTCCCTTCAAATTAATTTGTGTTAGCACTTGTTGCACATATTTGCTACCGAGCTTCCCTCATTCTATGCTTTATTGCACATTTCAGTATAGCTATTGGTGGAGCCACAGTAATGGTTTAGCAGCACCATTATACGCTTTATTAACTAATGTACTGTTTGTTGTGGGGACCGTGGGAACCCAGGCCTCTACCTATTTTTTGTGAGCACTGTATGTAGACAGTTATCCGCTATATATCATTATGTAGGCCTATAAAATTTCGAGACATATACTCGGTGCTAAATTATTCTTTTTTTTTGCAAATGAGAATATTCTTATAATATGATCTTGACCACCACATAAGAAATAATGAATTGCTCTGTGAATTGCAACGAGTTCCAGAGGATGAATGTCCAGATTTATATTTTTGTGTCAGCGAAAATTAAATGCGTAACAGTAATAAATGCTAATAAGTTCAAGTAATAAATACTTTATTTATAACAATGTATATGTGAATGCTATTAAATGGATACTGTAGGCACTGTAACTGCTACATCTCATTGAAGTGGATATAGTGTCCGGGGACCCAAAACAAGAGTCACCAGCAGCCCATACCTCCTGAGCTGCTCAGGCTAATGAGGAAGCAGGGAGTGGCAGCTGACCGCTTACAGCCTATCATAGCTGCTATTGCTGGTATTAAATGGTATGGCTAGAAGGAAGTATGCAATCTCTGCCTTAGTCATACTTTCAGTGGGGGCAGAGTGATGGATTGCCGGGTATTCTAATTCAGTGTTAAACTGTTTGAAAATGGTTTAAAGCTGAATGGAAGGACAATGCCAGGAGACTCCACTTATTAACCTAATTAATTAAATGACATTGTTATAGTGCCTACAGTGTCCCTTGAAAAAGTGCATTCTCTCATTGAATTTTAATAAATCAGTAGATTACAGAAGCGCACAGGAACATTAAATAATTCAATGAAAATGTTAGTTGGCAAAACTACTTGTCTTTAATAGGTTTTTAAACCGAACTTTTATTGTGTAGATAATACCATGTAACGACTCAAGCATTCTTACCCTGTTTAAACATATGATGAAAAGTGACAATTAGTTTGTCCTTACTAAAACATTTTATATTTATACAGCTTGTATGGCTTTTGCACTGAAAATGTAAACAGAAACACCATCAGGCGAACCTATACTTGTAGCATAAAGTAGGGTTTTTTAATTTTAATTTTTAGACTAATAAAAAAAAATGATGCAAAATAGAACAAAAAAAGGTTGCGCCTAAAATATACAGTAAAACATATAAGAGTGTATATAATAAATAATATAAAATAATACAATTTAATATTAAATATTAAATGAAATATAAATGGATAATTGGCAATAGTCCAAAACACTTATCATAAGTCCATAATGGTAGATGCCATGTATATGAACAGGGATCCTGAGGCGTAAAATGGGGTGTGTCTTCACAAAGGTGTCCTTGAAATCCAGTGAAGTAATATGTGGAGAAAAAAACAAGAGGAACTCCAATGGCACAGTATATAGATGAATAAAATGAATACCATTTTATTCATCTATATACTGTGCCATTGGAGTGGTAAGGAGTTATCTAAATGAGACACTGTAAAAAGAAGGGATTACAACATAGGAACAATATAGAAGAGCAAACCTTTTTCAACGCAAACCTTCTCAAATGCAGATTTGAGCAGTTGGAGCTACAGAGAACCCAAACCTCTATAACACCATATATTAAAAAAAATACTTGCGGTTCCCAAGATAACCATTATTATTTTAGAGTTCCTAAATAGGTAGCTTCTTACTCAAAAGAAGAGAGAAAATGTAATGCAGTGACCTTCTATCCAAATAAATTATTTGAGTTTCCCCAGGATTCCCTGTAGCTAGACAGGGATCAGCAACTAGCCATAACTTCTGGTTATGGTGTGTGTATGTATATATATACTTGAGATGGCAGGGTAGAGGATATAAGGTGGCCCAACAATCCTTCATTCAGAAGACCAGAGATGCATAGAATCCAGGTCCTAAGTGACTATACTCTATACATAGGTGGACCCTGTAGGGAACAGAACCTCACCACAGGCTTTTGGAGGGGCCTAATTGCCAGCCTACTGCCAAAAGACTATGGACCAGGTCAGTGACTGTAAAGACCCATATTTTATTCCCCCTTGTTCCCCTGGTTCGGCACTTTCCATTCGTGCGCATAGAACCGAACGCTAGCTCCCTGGCGGCTGTTCGCATGGACCAAAACCGCGAATAGACTTCAGGGGGACTTAGCCGCGAATGCCCTGGAACTATTTTCGGCATGAAGACTTTGCGGTTCTCGGTCGGTCCCCCAGTGACACTTAGCCACGATTCTATGGAACTGTTTTGGGCATGGGACCATGCGTGCGGTTGATCAAACTATGACTTACAGAAAATTCCTGAACCCCTAAACCGATCTTGGTGATTTATGGATATGTTGGTCACCCAGATCGGGGCTATCGGGGGATGTAATTTGTGGGGGTTTCATGTGTTTTGGAGGTATTTTGGGGGCTTTGTTAAAAGGTGTGTTTTTTGTGTCTGGAGATAATTGAGTGTACTTGACTAAATTATCTCCCAGGTACAGAAGAGGGATTGACCTAGTTTGTATGGGAGTGTCCTGGATCTGAGAGCCAATGTGATTATGTATTTGTTTCTACTGTGGTTTACTCTCAGGTCCAGGGGGGAGTGCCCCTTGCACGGGGACTGTCATAAAAGGCCAGTTGTGGTCCCATTAAAAGGAGTTCACTTCACCCTCAACACAGAGTTTAGTTTCGTGATTGTAGGGAACAGCTATACCAGCTATACCTGCTTCAGATTCCTATACTGGCTATAATCACTAGCTCTTGTAAGAGCTACACAGCTATACCTGCTAGACTCTCTGGAGTAGGAGAGGTCCACCCACTGGAAGCTGGATCCTGGGCTTGGGTCCATGGTGGGTGGAGGATAGTGAGATCCCAGCCAAGCTGCAGTGGCTAAGGTGCTTATGGTGTCTGGTGCGGTGCTTATAGTACTCCAGGCTACTAGGAAGCAGCGATTGGTGGAGGCACCCAGTTGGGATGCCAGGCGGTCCGTCAAAGACCCAAAACCACTGAAAATCGTATTTAAAATTAACTTCTTCTGCATAGTGACATTGTTTATTCCTATAAAATATTAACAGTAGAGATGTCCCGAATAGTTCGCCGGCGAACGCGAATTTCCGCAAATGTTCGCGAACCGGGTAAACCGGGCGAACCGCCATAGACTTCAATAGGCAGGCGAATTTTAAAACCCACAGGGACTCTTTCTGGCCACAATAGTGATGGAAAAGTTGTTTCAAAGGGAGTAACACCTGGACTGTGGCATGCCGGAGGGGGTTCCATGGCAAAACTCCCATGGAAAATTACATAGTTGATGAAAAGTCTGGTTTTAATCCATAAAGGGCATAAATCACCTAACATTCCTAAATTGTTTGGAATAACGTGCTTTAAAACATCAGGTATGATGTTGTATCGATCAGGTAGTGTAAGGGTTACGCTCGCTTCACAGTGACAGACCAAACTCCCCATTTAACGCACCGCAAACAACCGCAAACAGTCAATTTGCACAACCGCAAACTCCCCATTTGCACAAGGTTGGATACCAAGCTAGCCATGTCCCGTTCCTTGTCCTCACTTATGTCATTGAAGGTCTCTTCCTCCACTTCCTTCCTTCCTCCATATCAGCATATATCAGCAAAAAGATTTACAGACATTTTATGGACATTTCATTCAATGTATTCCAATGAGTGGTACAAAATAATTGACAAGTATATTATCTGTCTCTTCCAGCTCCATGTCATAGAGAAGAGTGTTGCTGGACTTGATGTGCAACATTTAACCATTTGCATGCTGTCTTATATAAAGATCATTAGTTTTAAACATTTTCAGTTTGTTTTTTGTTTTTTCTCAGATATCACAAGCAGAAGTACATGTTAAATATGTTCAGATGTCGAATGGCGGCCACTTTGACTGTTTGGGAGTTCGAAAAAAACAATGTTTAAGTCCCAATAGGCACAATTAGAGTCTCTCAGCCAAAATAAATTAAAGGGGCCATAGTCACAGGGTAAAAGGCTGGCAAGTAGTCCTCGCCAAAGCCCAGTGACGAAGTGACTTTTGTCACAGTGCAGAACCAAATTTTTTGCCCATGCACATCCCTAATATACTTACCTCTACTCCGAATGTCCAAGTGGGCGAATTTCGGAAGTCCCGAATTTCGGAAGTGCCGAACCAAACCGAATTGCTGAAGTGCCGAATTTCAGAATTACCGAATTGTCGAAGTGCCAAATTTCTGAAGTGCCGAACCAAACTGAATTGCCAAAGTGCCGAATTTCGGAAGTGCCAAGTTGCTTCGGATTTCTGAAAGGTGGCAAAACAAGAGAGGGAGGGAAAATTACGGGAATGACAACAGGGTTAGGGGTAGGGTTAGAGTTAGGGGTAGGTGTTAAGGGTAGTGGTTAGGAGTAGGGGTAGGGTTAGGGGTAGTGCCAAACGAACCAAAGTGCCAAAGTGCCGAATTCCAAAATTTCCGAAGTGCCGAACCAAACCCATGCTCATGCACATCCTTAATATGATGGAAGTAGGAACTAAGTCTATAATAAACCTAGCTTTGTTCTTCTTTTGTCTTTACCCAAATCTTTTTTCTCTTTCTATGGTAGACAAGGAGTAGACAACTTTCAGCATTTCAGATGTTTTGGACTGCATCACCCCTGATGCTTTGCCTGCATTATGGCTGCAAGAGCAATATCGTAAATGTAGTCCACAACATATGCCAACATGCCGAAGGTTGCCTATCACTATTAGACTTTGCTTAGCTCCCTGGTAATGATGACCTTTTGAGTCATGTGGTTCTTTACAATTGAAAACTCGCTCAATGCCAAGAGGGGTCTATTGTCAAACTGTAAAGATGTACTAAAGAAAAGATTATGTTTAAAGGGACACTATAGTCACCCAGACCACTTCAGCTCAATGAAGTGGTATGGGTGCCAGGTCCCCCAGGTTTTAACCCTTCAGATGTAAACATAGCAGTTTCATAGAAACTGCTATGTTTACATTGCAGGGTTAATCCAATCTCTTCCTGACAGCCGCTAGAGGCGCTTCTGCGATGCGAAATTCACATCCAGCGTGCAGAACGTCCATAGGAAAGCATTGAGAAATGTTTTCCTATGGACTATTTGAATGGGCGCGCGGCTCTTGCCACGCATGCGCATTCCGCTCCACCCGGGAGCTGATGTTGGCGGGGGAGAAGAGGTCACCAACAGCGAGGGAGCCCGGCGCTAGATTAAGGTAAGTAACTGAGGGGGTTTTAACTTCTTCAGCCCAGTGGGAGGGGGGGCCCCTTCAGCCCAGTGGGAGGGGGGGCCCTGAGGGTGGGGGTGTCCTAAGGATGCTATAGCGCCATGAAAATAAGTTTGTTTTCCAGACACTATAGTGATCCTTTAATAATGTAGGCACTAATTACAGACCTTACTTCAAAACTAGAGAAATCTTTAAATAGGTTTAATAGTTTAACATTTCTTTAATAACATAAAAGAAGCTTCATTACACTATGTATTTATTCAAGATTACAAAATGTGTAAAGAAAGTTAGCAGCATAATAAGGTAGATAAATGTTGCTTAATAATCTCATAGTTTTGTAGTTACAAGTTAGTATAAGTTGAAAAAAGTGTGATGTCCGTTGAGGTCACATATCTCATTTCTGCTATTGATCAAAGGAAGGAAAAAAAATACATTTGCAATTAGTATTATTATTATTCCTGTACCTCTGACATATTATGCAGCACTTTAAATTATACAGTCTGGATATATATTATGTGGACAAAATAAAAATGACAGATAAAAGAGGTAAAAAGAACCCAGCCCAGCGAGAATGAATGAAAAAAAAGGTGTGGGTGAATGCTAATTTTTATTTAATGATCACAGGCTAGTTTGCACTATATGTTGCCCAGATGAATTTTACCATATATGCTATAGATTATTTTATGAAATATTTCTTTTCAGTGAGCGTATTTTTAACTTATCCAATGACAGTCACAGACAGCACCCTGGGAGACACGTTTCTATTTAAGAAGTATATTTTTTGCCTTTCAAATTCCCTGCTGTCTAAAACTCATGCATTATTTGTTTGGATGTTCAAATATTGTCACATAGTCAAGCCATGTATAACTGCATCTTATTGGTGAAATTTTACCTTTGAGCAAGTTTTCTAAATCTCTGCCAGGTATTTGTCTAGCTGTGTACATAGGGTTAGCAAGAGATTGATGTGAAAATATGTAACTACAGAAAGGAAAACTTTCTTATGCAATGTTTCAATTTAGAAATAGCTTGACATTCAGGGATAACGTTGTCAAGATATAACCAGAATCTATCTAGGTGCAAAATGCTGATTATTGAACAACCACCATTGTAATCTATAGAATACACGTATGACTGGATGACAATTTTAGAAATTTTAACAAGAATTGCTCTACTAACCTGTTGATAAATATTACTATTATGACTTTTTGTCAGTGTAATCTGACTTTTTGTCAGTGTAATCTGATCTTTTAACTTCTGATTCGTTATCTCAAACTGATCTTGTTTCAGTTTTATTAGGTATTGCATTAGATTAAATGAACAATCTAAAAGTATGTTATTCCATCCTATAAGTTTTTCGTCCATATTGACTTTTTCTGGCGTAGATATGTTAACTCTCAAACCACGTGGTACTAGTTTTTTTTCCACATATTGCTTGAGGCTAGTTAGTTCCCTGAAACCCTTAATTTGTTCTTTAAACAGATTTTGAGTCTTAAAGAATACTTCATTGATATCAGTCGGATTTAAACTAGGTAAAGGATTTAATGAGAAAACATTGTTTACATCGTTAGTTCCGAAATCAAAGAATTATTCCCAATATCAATCTATTAATATACAGATTTCTGTATCATCAATTATGAAACATCAAGCTGATAAAATGTCTGGTCTTCTTTACTAGGTTTTTCATTTCAGCCATTTACAGTATTTGGAAGATTCCCATGGACATCATGCTTTTAATGCTGTCCATGTGATCTGTACTATTGATTCACCTTGATATCAATTATTAATCTTTGTCTGCCAACCGGAACATATCATAAACGGCCAGATCATTCTCTACTTTGATTATTTTTCTTTATTATTCTCAACAATAATGATCATTCATTTACAGATCATTATATTTTCAATGATCTCTATCCTATTGTATTAGCTTGCAATAACTCTTCGTATTAACAATATATTGTCACATTGCCACAATGAAGTATCGATAGGGTTAATAATCAGCAGTGAGGTAATTAAAGCTCTCCCCCTAGCCTTATTGGTTACCCTTACATATAAAAACCTATACTTACCTGTCTTCAGTTCCCCTCTGATGAGTAACCCAGACGAAACGCGCGCGTCAGGGGCTCTGGACGCTTAGTCGGCTACACTTCTGTTGTTGTATCAACACAGCTGCGACCTTGCCAGCGAACTTGCTCTTTCATCTAGGCATCCGTTCTTTTAGTCCTGTCTTCTGTCTATTAGCTTGCAATGGGAGGTTATAGAGGCAGTATAGGCATTTAATAAGGGGTGTCCTCGAAGGCACTTAGATTTAAACCACAAATTAGCGTTAGGACTGTTAAATCCAATATAATCTAATTGATTGCAACATACAAATCCTAGTGGTTTACTGTCTCTTATACCTCCTGGCTCACAGGCACTTTATTTTCTTTGATAACTATTGCAGTATTTTTCCAACCACACTGGTGTGTTGTTAGTAAAACTGGAGCACAAGAGGCTTTTCTCCTTTATCCAGTAGACTCTTTACTGCAGGAGAGTCTGGAGGATAGATGCACTCTGCGCTCCCTTCTATCATTCTTGCTACACATTTTACAGCAAGTGTTATATTCTGATTTACAAAGTATATTTTCTCACTGATACTCTCCATGCTACATTTGTTATTGGAGGGTTCAGTGTTTTACCTAAGCTAGACCACAGGACATAGATTTAGCCTTGTACTTTTTGTTTTTATCATTTACTTTTCACATTTCTATTTTTTAGCATATCTATTAAAAGTTATGTTTTAACGTTCATTCCAACTGTGACAATATTGATCATGATAGTAGTTTTTTTCTTTCTTTTTTATTCACATCAGTTAGCAGTTTAGGGGTTATCCCCCATTTTTTCCTACCACTACTCTGTCTCATACCTTTATTTAGGCTCTGTTTTTTCTTTTTGAGTTGTTAATTCCAAACTACATATCAGAAGTTCAAAAAGTGTGACATGGACATTGCCACTTCCTTACACAGTTCATGTAGTACTCCCGCTCTTTCTCATAGGATACTATTATGAGTAATAGTGCGTGTCTAAAGATCACATTGTAAAATGGTGCATATTAGCATTAGCGTCCTTAAAGGACAGTCTAGGTACCATGACCACTCACGCCCACTGCACTAGTTATGATGCATAGTGTGTAAGCAGAAGTGGGAAGCCCCATGGTTGGGTAGCGGGAACAGGGGACAAAGGGACTGGAGTTCCCTTTCCGCATAATTACCCCTGGGAGGGGGAGGAGCCTGGGAGGGGGAGGAGCCTGGGAGGGGACACTGTTGTTGTGTGGTGTACGCCCTATGCATGATGTTTTACATAAAACATTATTTACATTTGCCGAGTGTGGCAAATAAAGGGTTGTTGTACCTTCAGAACTGTGTCTCGTCCAGTTACTGGGGGAAAATTGGTCTCTTTACACTTTACATGGTTCCTGTTCGGCTGAAGGAAGGGAATTAGTGGAGGTAACCGGTCGGTTTACCAGGCGGTCCGCTACATACCTCATCCTATTAATGTACAAATAACCTTTGTAAGCAGTTCAGTGCAAAGCTTTGTCAAATCAAAAATCACTTAAATGGTTACTCCAATCACCATGGTCGCTTCTGCTTTTTGAAGTGGTCATGGTGGATATGAGTCTGGATGTGCAGTGTTTCACCTTGAAACACTGTACAATCAGAGTTATTTACACTTGTGTGCCCTTAAGAAGCCTTTGTGTGGACCTTGGCTTGGCTACTGCGACTTCAGATGGGACACGCTGAGCAGCGCGGGGAACTAAGCCTAGCTCAGGGAACTTTGCCCAGCTCAGGGAACTTTGCCCAGCTCAGGGCTAAGGTAAGTCAAACCTTCTTGTAGAATAATAATAAAGCATTTAACCAGTAAAGGTTTCCAAGTACATCCTGAGAATGTTACTATTACCCAATTTAATGGTACTCATTATATTTACCTCGGAAGGATGAAGGGATGAGTCAACCCTGCCAGGAAGTGAACCTCCCAGGAATTATAACTTCCCAAGGTAAAACAGATTATGCTGATAATGCAGTAGCCCACTAAGCTAGCTATTCAAGTTTTTTTTTGGGGGGGGGGGGGAGGGGGGGGAGATAATTACCAAATTACCGAATAATAAGTATTATGCCAGATTGGAGAAATCCTTTAAAAAATAAAGTACAAAATAATTAGAACTAAATCCCTGTTTTAAACATTTCATTCAGATTTATTTTTTTTAAAAACCCTCTTAATTATGTGAAAGCACACAACAAAATAAAAGTTGTTAATAAATGTTGACAACTAAAGATGAATAAGTAATTACTATTGGCACCACAGACCACAAACCACAGTTTGTTTGAATCACGCTGAATATAGGAGTTAAGATGATCAAGTTTTTGTTCAATTGATGTTTGGGGGACTTTGTCCATGCATGTGGCTAAATCATCTGTGCCGACATTGCATGGCACTACTTGTTGTGTTAGATCCTGCATAGTGTAATAATAACAATCTAGATCATGATAAGAATATATCTTTTACGTTTCCTGGTTCCATCCCTAGCTGTTTTTCTAAACCATGTATTTTTAAATTAGTTAACAAATTATTTTAACTCCTTAAAATTCTTCACAACAAAAATCACAATTCTCCACCAAGGTATGTATTAATAATTTCAGAAAAACTGCCTAATAGGGAAAAAGGCAAGTTCCAGTAGGTACGATATTTACAAATCAGAATTCCTTTAATCCAAATTATGCTCTACAATTTTCTCCACATACATTGGGCAAAATTGTTAAACAATACGTAGCAACATGCATTTAAATGACACTCTTCTTGTGTCCTTAACATCTGACCTGATTATTGCAGATTTCAACTCAGGGATATGTTTTTCAACACAAAAATGATGCAGTAATGATGCTTGAATCTTTTCATTTGACTTTTTAAAGTCGAGTCATCGCTTTTGAGCACTCATTGGCTGGTCTTATCTTGCAATGACACATTTATTTCAATGGAGGTGGTGATGCATGTTTTCATCTGAATGCCATCATTTTCATATCAATGACATTTGCATCCTGCCGAGATTCAGTTAGCTCAGTGACCCTGAAATTACACTAAAAAATGATGCACAGTGGTACCTTTCTTAATGCCATCTTATGACCTACATTAACGTAAACATTCATAGTTATTAACTTTTACTTAAAAAACAGGTTCGTTTGTAATGTGGTATTGTGATGTATGGCTATTAAAAATAACTGGCCGAGCTCTACTCATTACTTTTTTTTTGCCTGTTATACTCTTATCTACATATTATAACTTTATATTATAATTAGCATGTATGTTTATCTTTGAACTGCAAAAAATAAAGAATGTAAAACAACAACAACAATACCAGCCAATATAGTCTGCATAAGATCTATATAGATATTTGATAGTTAACATTATTACAAAATTATAATGGTAGATATTGCAGTAGTTTTAGGCTTGATATGAGCAAAAACACTTTTGTTCACACTGATTAATTTTAAATAGAGCTTTTAAAATGTATTTATTTAATTCATTACAAACAAATATCAATTTTAAAAAGAGTTGTGTGATTTTTTTTAAGGAAGGGTTTTATTTAAGACTGAGAAAATCAATTTTATTGTCTTGTTTATTACATTGTGGCAATAACATTTTTAGTGTTGTTCATGAGGATAAAATACAGTATTTTGTTTTGAGGGGGAAGGGGCGGAACTAGCCACTGACCTGAATGGACGCACATGCTGAGAGCTCCCGTGAGAGACCTACTAAATACGAGAATTCCTAACCTCACAGCAACCCAAAAATGATCCAAATCTACCCTGAACGGATGGGGAAAAAACTAAACTCCGCAAAAGCGAAGCAACACCCACCACCAAGGATATCGGTGCCCTGCTCCGAGGCACACCGCTGCTGCGGCCTTCTATCATGGCGCCCATGCGGAACGACTCAGACTCCGGCTCTGAGCAGAGTGTACCAGAGGACTCTTAAGACACCGCCAGTTGTGGTGTACCCAGCCAGAGATACACTAACACGGAGGCTGCCTCAGTAAACAGGTGTGCCAGCTCTACACAGCACACAGAGAATGGTAGGCCAGCAAGGCAGATATCTTTCAGTGTTTCTTTCACTGACTCTGCCTCTTCCCCCCAACCACTCTCTGTCGGCATCCCCCAAGGTTCTGTCCTTGGTCCCCTACGGTTCTCTATCTACACTGCCTCCCTTGGTAAACTCATCAGCTCCTTTGGCTTCTGTTATCATTTCTATGCAGATGACACGCAAATCTACCTGTTCTCTCCTGATCTCTCTCTGCCCATCTTGACTTGTGTCTTTGACTGCATCTCTTTGATTTCCAAATGGATGGCTGCTCACTTCCTTAAACTCAACCTGTCCAAAACAGAACTTCTGGTCTTTCCTCCCTCAAGTGTTACTACTCCCGTGTCTCCCTCCCTCCAAGTCAACAGCGCTACCATCACCTCTACCTCGCAGGCTCGCTGCCTGGGTGTTATTTTTGACTCCAACCTCTCCTTCACCCCTCATGTCCAATCAATCGCCAAATCCTGTCGCTCCCATCTCAAAAACATAGCGCGCATCCGCCCCTATTTATCCCCAGATGCGGCTAAGGTGCTGGTCCATGCTCTTGTTCTCTCTCGCCTGGACTACTGCAATACTCTTCTCAGTGGTCTTACGTGTTCCCAGATTGCACTGTTGTAATCTATAATGAATGCAGCGGCGAGGCTCATTTTCCTGTCCACTCGCACCTCCCATGCCTCCCCGCTCTGTCAGTCCCTACATTGGCTTCCACTTAGATATAGGGCTCAATTTAAAATTCTGGTGCTTGATCCCTACATAATGCTGCTCCAACCTACCTATCCTCCCTAATACACAAGTATGTCCCATCGAGGCCCCTACGCTCTGCCAAAGACCTACGTATATCCTCTGTCCATACTCCTACATCTAACGCTCGCCTCCAAGACTTTTCCAGGGCTGCACCTCTTCGGTGGAACTCCCTTCCCTTCTCCGTAAGAATTTCTCCCAGTCTCCACTCATTTAAAAAAATCATTGAAAACTCACTTCTTCAAGAAAGCATATCAATTAAACTGTTAGCAGGTTTTTATCCCCCACTCTCCATGACTCCTCTCCTGCAACTGTCAAAAATTACCTACCTGGCCCTCATTGAATACTTTTCTAACAACCTACTTCGTACTCCTACTTTTACTCTTTGTGTTACTATACCCCACTCCATCTAGAATGTAAGCTCATTGAGCAGGGCCCTCTACCTCTCTGTTCCTGTACGTCCAGTTGTTTGGTTACAATTACATGTCTGTTAGTCCATCCATTGTACAGCGCTATGGAATCTGATGGCGCTATATAAATAATAAAATAATAATAATATCAAGAGCATGCAAGCTGAGATGAAGGCCTACTGCCAAGACAAGGGGACTATTACTGCCAGACTGCAGTCCTTGGAGGCCGAGGGGAGCATCACCAGAGACTTACAGGGAAACCTGTCTGCTGACATAGAGAGAGTGAAACACATCACCCTCACCATGGAAGACAAAATAGCTGTGCTGGAGGACTCAAAGCTCTTAAGCACTATGCTCTCACCTTCCAGGGCAAAAGCCATACAATTTGACCACTACTACAGGATCCCCAAGTTTCCTAAAGCCCCGGCCAATGTGTCTCGAGACCTGCTACTGAGATTCCAGCTGCTTCAGAGCAAACAAAGCGTGCAGCCTTGACTCACCTACCTATCATTTTGAAGGCGCAAACCTCTACTTTTTTAACGATCTTTCCAGACCCACAATTATCTGGAAACAATCCTTGCAAACGGCCACAAAGTGCTTAAGAGAGAATGACATCAAATACCGCTGGGGACCAGGACATAAGCTGTCGGTGCAGCATGGCGAGAAGCGTCTATACCTTACATAGATTTCGGAAGCGGAACGATTCTTCATGGCACTGAACCTGCCCGCACCAGAAAACATACCAAGACTCAAAGCACCTACTTCCATGGAATCTCCATCTTCACCATGGGATGTAGGTAGTATCCGGCCATTTTATCCCAAGCAGAAGCAGGCCAAAGTGACACGGCCGCCCACGGACACCTGAAACCTGAAGTCCGCGGTGATGTACACCCACCCACAGCACCATATGTGGTTGTATTAGTGATAGATTTAGCCCCAACTCAGACTTTCCTTTTATTTCTACTCCGATTTAAAAAATAAATAAAAAATTTAATTAAATTTAAGACTAAAGCACATCTCAGCGCCTGCTACAACAAGGCATATACTTCTCTTTTGGGGCTCTCATTCCCTCCCAGTTTATGCGACTCAACCCGATGATACCTCAGAGTTCACCTTATAATATGCAGATGTTTATAGATTATATTTAACCAGTCAGGAGTTTTGTTTTATGTGACACTTTTCCTTATACCTTTTCATTCACTTAAAAATGTAGCGTACCGTGCCGGTACTCATATGTATAACCCAAATATGCTACAACAAAAATATATTTAAAACAAATACAGTATTTTTCAGTAGACATCTTTATAAATAAAAACAATAATCAAAATGTATACTTATTGTTTAGAATGTGAACTTGTAGCCCTGATATATCCTTTCTTTCTATCCTGTTCATCAAATTGAACATACCTTCTTTATATGAATAGTTTGTCTTCTAGCCATAGGCACAAGGAATCATGCTGCTTTTTAAGAACTTTCAGAACAAAATGCAAATACAATTCTGCTTTGTCTGCACCAGAGGGGGCTTTTGGACCCTGCCATTGTGTTGATCATCTAAAGAGATTGACTCTATAAAAAAGGGAATACATTTGAATTGCTGTCACATCTTCGTGAAACATTTATAACAAAGCCTTATTCCTGAATTATTTGGAATACATTAAGAATTTTCAGAAACATTTTTGCTGTAAGTGTTGATAAGTAAACAGCGTAAAAAGAGTCTCTTATGTTTTTTTAAATAAATATTTAAGTCAAAACTTACAGTTTTGAAATTCAGAAATAGACTATTGCAAATTAATAGACAAGTATTATTTGGTTTTAAGAATTATGTTGTTTGTTTTCTAACCTCATAATCCTTGCAACCATTACATCTGAGTCACAAGGTACATTGACAATAACATCATCCCCTGGTAAAACAATAAGAGATTTTTGTAAAGCATTCTAATATAACTTTTCAATTTACCAATTCTCTCACAATAATATACATATGATGAGTAAAGTTTTGATTGTAATTGCAAATAGTAATCAGCTGCTGTGAACTCCATTTACTAGAATGATCTATCTTAATGTTAAGGTAAGCTGTAGTGCATAGCAGTTGAAGTACCAATGATTGACTATCATTAAGTTTTGGGATGGTCCACATCAGTTGCATCAGTTTCAAATATTCATGTAAGGTAAAAAATCCTAGGAAGTGGGTGATGTCACTGGTAGGAGCTGTACAGTGCAATGCTACCTCAATAACAAGCTCTGTGATTGGTTGACTGGTAGACATGGGCGAGCTTAATGACGTTTTGTTTTATTTTGTATGTATTAATTATATTTCTTTTTAGGCCTATTAGAATTAAAATACCTGGAGCTTCACCTCCATAAGCCCATATGGCAATCAAACACCACTAATTAGGGCCCAAATTACAATTAAAATACATTATTTTATTATAATATTTTATCCACACTCCTTTTAGATAAGTGATGTTAATGTTAAGGATGCCCCAATACTCATAACTATAGTCCTATTCTTTAATAACATATTAATTATAAATGCCAGAATTGAATACAAATACTATAAACTAAATTAGTAATAACATTATGCTGATAATGATGACTTTCAGTTATTATCCCTTCATTCCCATCAATAAATTTTTAAATCAGAAGATGCATTTTAAAGACAATATGTTTTACTATACATTTCCACGCTCACACATTTCTATACAGTTTATAACATTTTAATTTAAGCTGGGGACATCTGTCTTTTACCAATATTTTAATATTTTAATCAATATTTGTGATGTGCAATCTACCATGGAACTGGCAATTTCCTGCATACTGTGTACTCAGGTTTGTTGAGTATAAATCTTGAAAGTCAGCTCAAGGATGTGTTTTATGTATGTATATATATATATAATCATATCCTGGAAACATACAATGATCATCCACTACATTACAACCACTGACAGGTCAAGTGAATAACATTGATTATATTCTTACAATGACACATATCAAGAGGTGGGATATTTTAGGCAGCAAGTGAACAGTCAGTTCTTGATTTTCATGTGTTGGAAGTTGGAAAATGGGCAAGTGAAAAGTCTGAGTGAATTTGACAAAAGACAAGTAGTGATGGATAGACAACTGAGTCAGAAAATATCCAAAATGACAAGTCTTGTGGGGTGTTCCACTAAAAGGCGTGCTAGGAAGGACAACTGGTGAAAGGGCATTAGGGGCATGGGCACCTGCTAACAAAGCCAGTGTTATGCTCTGGGCAATGTTCTGCTGGGAAATATTGGGTCCTAGTGTTCATGTGGATGTTACTCTAATACATAACACCTACTTAGAGATGGTTGTAGACCCCTTCATGGCAATGGTGTTCACTGACAGCAGTTGCCTCTTTCAGCATTATCATGCACCCCGGCACACTGAAAGAAATGTTCAGGATTTATTTGAGGAACATGACAAAGAGTTCAAGGTGTTGCCTTGGCCTCCAAATTCCCCAGATCTCAATCTGATTTAACATCTGTGGGATGTGCTGGAGCAACAAATCTGATACATACGGGTCCCACCTCGCAACTTGCTGGACTTAATGGATCTGCTGCTAATGTCTTGGTGCCAGATATCATAGTAAATAGTTGCCAACTGCACTCCAAATGCTTATAAAAATATAAATGTTCTTGAATATCAACAAAACCTTAAAGAAAACAAATAAATACAATATGTATATATATATATATATATATATATATATATATATATATATATATATATATATATATATATATATATATATATATATATATATATATATATGTGGTCTGCTGGCCAAGGCCAAAACATTGGGTGATATTGTTTGTATCATTTTCTATGGTAAAGGACAGTACTATTTTCTGTTTTTATTTGTATATCTCTTTTGTAAATATTTGTTTTTCTGTAAGGTTTTGTTGCACATTGATTATTTTCTGTGTAATTCAACTAGATTGTGTTTCTACTATACATGGGTATTTATACCTAAATGCATATGCTTATTTATAATTATGTTTTTATGTGATATTCAATAAAATATATATTTTTATAAGCATCTAAAGTACCGTTGCCAATTATTTACAATTGTTTCTACTTTTTTCCACTTGGGGAGTGGTTTGGCCAATTTTATTGCACCTTAGTTGTTTATTACTTGCTGCATTTAGATGTGTTCCCCTACTTGTACTAATTGTTGGTGCCAGATATCACAGGACATGCTTAGAGCACTTATAGAGTCCATGCATTGATGCATGAGAGTTATTCTGGCAGCACAAAGGGGACCTAAATGATATTCGGCAGGTTGTTGTGGCTAATCAGTGTACTTCTAGCATAAACTATAATTGTTCAGTAGCACATAATATTATGTGTTATTATTGTGTATTATGTTTTTCTAATTCTGTTCACTTTAACTTACTATATTTGTTATTTGTTCTAGCTCCATTATATTAAACTAAAGCACTGCACTATAAACTATCCTAAGTGCAGCAAAATCATTTAGATTAGCATCAGCTACTGGAGAGGTTGCAGACTGTATTAATTATTTCTATTGCTCCAAATGAAGCTGAATAATTTGATTTGGAAGAAATCTCTCCATTTCTTCAGTGTAACCAATCAGAAAATAAATCAAGCACAACTGACATAGAAGCCTTTTGATGGTGCTCTGTTTTTATCTATTATCAGGTCTATTCTATTTTAAACTGATAGATTTAATTCATTGTTGGACACACATGTTTATGCATGATTACTAGAGTGCTTGTCCCTCAAACATAAACAAAACAATGTTGAATCTTCAATAGGTAATGAGAAATGTAGGCTGTGTAACTAATAGTCACAAATGAAAATGTACAATGTATTATCTATGATGAAGGCTGCTTGATTCTCTAGAACATTGGATCCCAACTTGTGGAATGCGTACCTCCAGGGGTACAATACAGTTCCTTTCAGGAATATACAAAAAAAATCAGTAATGGGGGTTCTACCATCGGTGCAGTTTCACCGCACAGGTTGGGAACCACAGGATGAGGGTGACCATCAGGTGGGCATGCACTTAGGACCACCAGATCGAAATGTGCTATCAGGGGCAAAGTCATGCGTTTTGTCACTTTAACAGTGCGACTGAGCCCTTTCTTATCTGCAGGAAAAGAGCCAGTTACTTCCTCCCAGCTGACACAGACCCAGCCGCACGGGAGGCAGAGGAAAAAGGGGGGCGGGTCGACACAGAAGCAAGCCCTGAACTCCCAATAGCCACAGCAAGCAAAAGCCACCCTCCAGCACCCAAAAGGTAGGAAACTGGAGGATGGCTAAAAATTTGACCAGTATGTGTGTTTTGGGGAGTCTGTATTTGTGTTTGTATCTATGTGTGTCTGTATGTCTCTTTATCTGTGTGTGTGTCATTGTTTCTGCCTGTGTGCGTTTGCATGTCTGTATGTGTGTCAGTTTGTGTACCTGTTGGTCTGTATCTGTATGTGTATGTGTCAGAGTGTGTATCTGCATGTGTGTCAGTGTGTGTATCCGTGTGTCTGTGCAGCTGTATGTGTGTCAGTGTTTGCATCTGTGTGTCTGTGTATCTGCATGTGTGGCAGTGTTTGTATTGGTTAGTCTGTAATTCTGTATGTGTGTCAGTGTGTGTATCTGTATGTGTCAGTGTGTGAATCTGTGTGTCTGTATCTGTATGTGTGTCAGTGTTTATATCGATGTAGCTCTATTTCTATATCTGCATGTGTGTGTCACTGTTTGTATCTGTGTGTCTGTGTATCTGCATGTATAGCAGTGTTTTTTTCTGTGTCTGTATGTGTGTCAGTGTGTGTACCTATATGTGTGTTAGTGTTAGTGTTTGTATGCATCTGCATGTGTGTCAGTGTTTATATCTGTGTGTCTTTGTGTAATTTTGTGTTTGTCTGTATCTGTATTTATGTTACTGTTTGTATCTGTATATCTGTATCTGCAAGTGTGTCAGTGTGTGTTTCTGTGCGTCTATGTATCTTCATGTGTGTCAGTGTTTGTATCTGCACTGTATATACAAATGAGAACCTTCTTGCAAAAGTGTGAATAGAAAAATGATCATATATAGATAAAAAGACTAGAATTAGCTTAAACGTGTGCAGTGCTCCCAGCCAGGGAATTTCTCAAGCTACTCTAACCTTTTACATTATTCGTAGTATATCACTATATAAAGGCAGACCTACTGTTCAGGTCGCATGATGGAAAAATTACATAATTTACTCAACTTAATCCCAGATCGCTGTGATAGCGGCGATCGTGGGGTTAACGCTCCTCCTGTCTGCCTCCGTATTTGAGGCAGACCAGGAGCACCCAATCGTTCTGTCCCTGCAGCTGTGATCGCTCTGACAGGCTGTCAGAGCGAGCACATGTGCTACAGGGACTCCTGGTTCGCCTCCCTGTGCTTCCACGTTCAGTATGAAGTGCAGGGAGATAGATCAGCAGTAGAGATGTCGCGAACATAAAATATTCCGATCGCGAACGGCGAACACGAATTTCCGCAAATGTTCGCGAACGTGCGAACCGGGCGAACCACCATAGACTTCAATAGGCAGGCAAATTTTAATACCCAGAGGGACTCTTTCTGGCCACAATAGTGATGGAAAAGTTGTTTCAAGGGGACTAACACCTGGACTGTGGCATGCCGGAGGGGGATCCATGGCAAAACTCCCATGGAAAATTACATAGTTGATGCAGAGTCTGGTTTTAATCCATAAAGGGCATAAATCACCTAACATTCCTAAATTGTTTGGAATAACGTGCTTTAAAACATCAGGTATGATGTTGTATCGATCAGGTAGTGTAAGGGTTACGCTCGCTTCACAGTGACAGACCAAACTCCCCATTTAACGCACCGCAAACAATCCATTTGCACAACCGCAAACTCCCCATTTGCACAAGGTTGGATACCAAGCTAGCCATGTCCCGTTCCTTGTCCTCACTGATGTCATTGAAGGTCTCTTCCTCCACCCAGCCACGTACAACACCAAAGGTCCCCGAAAGGTGACAACAAGCCCCCTGGGACGCCTGCTGTGTTTGGTCTTCCACCTCCTCAAAGCCACCTTCCTCCTCTGACTCCTCTTCTTCAGACTCCTCTCTCTGCATTGCCTCTCTCTGCATTATTATAAGGTGTGTTAAGTAGTACTATTCCTATCAGTTTAATCCCTGTTATGTCCCCTATCAGGGGACGTGTATATGGCATCGATTTTAGGAACCGGGAGATGGAAAAAGATGCTTGGTTGGTCCTCCTACTTCAAATTTGGGGCACTGCGCGTGTAATCTAATGTGCCACCAGATAGGAGTGGTGTGTTAAGTAATACTATTCTTATCAGTTTAATCCCTGTTACGTCCCCCTCATCGGGCCTTTTTTAGTCGAATGTATCGCCCACTGTCAGTCCCTTTGGGATCCATCCCTCATTCATCTTAATAAAGGTGAGGTAATCTAGACTTTTTTGACCTAGGTGACTTCTCTTCTCAGTGACAATACCTCCTGCTGCACTGAAGGTCCTTTCTGACAGGACACATGAAGCGGGGCAGGCCAGAAGTTCTATCGCAAATTGGGATAGCTCAGGCCACAGGTCAAGCCTGCACACCCAGTAGTCAAGGGGTTCATCGCTCCTCAGAGTGTCGATATCTGCAGTTAAGGCGAGGTAGTCTGCTACCTGTTGGTCGAGTCATTCTCTGAGGGTGGACCCCGAAGGGCTGTGGCGATGCGTAGGACTTAAAAAGCTCCACATGTCCTCCATCAACAACACGTCTGTAAAGCGTCCTGTCGTGGGAGGAGGATTACTTTCACCTCTTCCCCTGTTAGATTCCTGTTGTGCTGTGACATCACCCTTATACGCTGTGTAAAGCATGCTTTTTAATTTATTTTGGAACTGCTGCATCCTTTCCGACTTGCGGTAATTCGGTAACATTTCAGGCACTTTCTGCTTAAACCGGGGGTCTAGTAGCGTGGACACCCAGTACAGGTCGTTCTCCTTCAGCCTTTTTATACGAGGGTCCCTCAACAGGCACAACAGCATGAAAGACCCCATTTCAACAAGGTTGGATGCCGAGCTACTCATGTCACGTTCCTCGTCCTCAGTGATCTCACGCAAGGTATGTTCTTCCCCCCAGCCACGTACAACACCACGGGTACCAGATAGGTGACAACGAGCACCCTGGGATGCCTGTTGTGGTTGGTCTTCCTCCTCCTCCTCAAAGTCACATTCCTCCTCTGACTCCTCTTCCTCACAATCCTCTTCCAGCGTTGCCGCAGGTCCAGCAAGCGATGCTGATAAGGCTGTTTCTGGTGGTGATGGTGACCACAACTCTTCCTCTTCCTCTTCACGCTCATCTATGGCCCGATCCAGCACTCTTCGCAGGGCACGCTCCAGGAAGAAAACAAATGGTATGATGTCGCTGATGGTGCCTTCGGTGCGACATCCTCAAAAGGATGCATGAGCCTACAGGCATTGCGCATGAGCGTCCAGTAACGTGGCAAAAAAAATCCCAGCTTCGCAGAGGCTGTCCTAGCAACCCGGTCATACAAATAGTCATTAACGGCTTTTTCTTATTGGAGCAGGCGGTCGAACATTAGGAGTGTTGAATTCCAACTTGTCGGACTGTCGCAAATCAAGTGCCTCACTGGCATGTTGTTTCGCTGCTGGATTTCTCAAAAGTGCGCCATGGCCATGTAGGAACGCCTGAAATGGCCACACACCTTCCTGGCCTGCTTCAGGACGTCCTGTAAGCCTGTGTACTTATGCACAAAGCGTTGTACGATCAGATTACACACATGTGCCATGCACGGCACATGTGTCAACTTGCCCAAATTCAATGCCGCGAACAAATTTCTTCCATTGTCACAAACCACTTTGCCGATCTCCAGTCGGTGTGGAATCAGCCACTGATCCACCTGTGCGTTCAGGGTGGACAGGAGTGCTGGTCCAGTGTGACTCTCTGCTTTCAGGCAAGTCAAGCCCAAGACGGCGTGACACTGCTGTATCCGGGATGTGGAATAGTACCTGGGGAGCTAGGGGGGGTGCCGTTGATGTGGAGCAAGACACAGCAGCAGAAGAGGACTCAGCCGAGGAGGTTATGGAAGAGGATGGAGTAGGAGGAGTAGAGGAGGTGGCAGCAGGCCTGCCTGCAAGTTGTGGCGGTGTCACCAACTCCTCTGCAGAGCCACGCATTCCATGCTTGGCAGCCGTCAGCAGGTTTACCCAATGCGCAGTGTAGGTGATATACCTTCCCTGACCATGCTTTGCAGACCAGGTATCAGTGGTCAGATGGACCCTTGCCTCAACACTCTGTGCCAGACATGCCATTACTTCCTTTTGCACAATCGAGTACAGGTTAGGGATTGCCTTTTGTGCAAAGAAATTTCGGCCGGGTACCTTCCACTGCGGTGTCCCAATAGCTACAAATTTTTGGAACGCCTCAGACTCCACCATCTTGTATGGTAAAAGCTTTCAGGCTAAGAGTTCAGACAAGCAAGCTGTCAGATGACGGGCAAGGGGGTTACTTTGTGACATTGGCTTCTTACGCTCAAACATGTCCTTGACAGACACCTGACTGTGGGCAGATGAGCATGAACTGCTCAAGGCAAGAGACGGAGTGGCGGATGGTTGAGAGGGGGCAAGGAGGACAGCATTGGTTGACGTGGCTGAAGATGCTGGACCAGGAGGAGGATGGCGGCTTTGAGTTTGTGTGCTGCTTGTACTCATGTGTTGATCCCATAGGTGTTTGTGATGTGCAATCATGTGCCTTTGCAAAGCAGTTGTACCTAGGTGGGTGTTGGACTTCCCACGACTCAGTTTCTTTTGGCACAGGTTGCAAATGGCATCGCTGTTGTCAGAGGCAGACACACAAAAAAAATGCCACACTGCTGAGCTCTGCAATGACAACATTCTGGTGGTGGCAACAGCATACTTTGATTGGCGTGCTGTCTGACTGACCCCGGGTGCTGATGCATGCTGTCTGACTGTGCCACTAGCTCCTTGTGATGACCTCCCCCTGCTTCCAACTTGTCTCCTCCTCCTCTCTGTCTCCCCATCTGAACTTTCCCCCTGTTCTTCTTCTCTTCTAGCGGGCACCCACGTGACATCCACGGACGCATCGTCATCATCAACCGCTTCACTTGTATCTGACAACTCAGCAAAGGAAGCAGCAGCGGGTACAACATCATCATCATCACACCGTACGTCCATGTGTGTAATGCTGCCTGACTGAGACATATCCCTGTTATCTACATCCTCTGGCAATAATGGTTGCGCATCACTCATTTCTTCCAACTGATGTGTAAATAACTCCTCTGACAGATCAAGTGAAGCGGCTGTGGTGCTAGTGTTGGTGGTGGCGGCAGGCGGGCGAGTGGTAACTTGAGAGGAGCCCGAAGCTAAGCTGGAGGAGGATAGTGCGTCAAGGTTCCGAGCGGAAGCTGTAGAAGATTGGGTGTCCTGTGTTAGCCAGTCAACTATGTCCTCAGAGCTTTTCGAGTTCAGGGTACGTGACCTCTGAACACTGGGCATTATTCTAGGGCCAAAGGGAATCACAGCACCACGACCACGACATCAAATGAAATACCTTTTTGCCCTCTAAAAAATTGTATAAAATATGTGTTGGTGCAATAAATGAGAGAGATGCAAATTGCGTTTGAACACAAACAGCAAAACATGCAAAAATGGCTTGTGTCCTTAAGGGTAAGTCCAGCTTTTGAAGCTGCGGCCTTAAGGGGTTAACACCTGTTTGTACGTTGAATCAGCCAAAGTATTGAATGGCCCACTCGTTAAAATAAGTTTGTGGTTAGCTTAACTAAATTACCCCATTATTTTTTGCCTAGAAGAGGTGTTTTTAAATAAAACTATTACAATCGTACAATCAAGATTTTAAATCAATGTTTACTGAATAAACGAGTACGCTGGAACACACTCACTCATTCACTAAAACTCAATTTCAAAGCTCACGTGATATAATTGTTTTATTTAAAATCACCTAACCTAGGCAAAAGTATCTTTTGTTCCCCTGGCTGTCAGCATAGCAATCTGGCTCAGACCGGTTTTACACGGGTCTCTATCCTGGAGACAAAGGGGAAAGTAATCCAATTGTCCAGGGCTACAGGCAGACTCCATTGAGCACATGGTTGCAAAAAGACATAAAACACTTTAAAATATATACAAGCATACACTATATATATAATATACATAATATACATTCTTTACATTTGAATTTTTCTGTGCATAACCGCTAACTTATTTTAAAGAGTGGGCAATTCAATACTTTGGCTGATCCAACGTACAAGGAGGTGTTAAACTATATATATATATAACAACTACAGGCCCAGCCTTCCATATGTGTATATATATAAATTTACATACACAGTTTGAAACCAAGATGGCTGCACTCACCTGAACATGCATACATTATAAGGGTGCTGTTGGGGCCAATGCGTACAACCTGCAAGATCCTGCGCACACACTCAACTTCACTAATCAGCAATTTCACAGCTTTTTTGTGTTTTTTTGTTGTTATTGCCAAATTACACCAATATTGCATTTTAACAACTGGCAACTTTGCTGTGGCACCACATAGTAAAGGCTTCTGTCTGTAAAGCATATAACCTGCAAGTCAATTTGCTATTTCTTTAAACAGCTTGGCAGTCTCAAAGGTTTAAAAAACGCCTAGTGAATCAATGAGTATTATATAATGTCCCAGGTGATGCCTAGCATTATTTAAAAAAAAAAAAAAATATATATATATATATATATATTTTACTCATAATCAAGTATCTTCCCCTGTATATAAGTGTTTTTTTGTATCCTACAGAGAAACTAATTTGCCAGCCAGAAATCCATTGTATGCATATTTGCCTTTTTTCCGTCAACGTTCCTGTTCCAATTTGGAAAATAAGCAAGCAGTAGCAGTAGCAAGCAGGAGAATAATTTAAATTACAAAAACCCATGTCATTATTTTTAAAGAGCACGTAACAGCATCATATAGCATTTTTGTGAAGCTGCATTCCTAAAATGTCATCAGATTACTTATGAATACCTATAAGCAGTTATTTGATCTTTTTTTTAATCTATTTTTGCCACACTCACTTTATGAGATAGCATTTATATTCCCACTTCTTTCTAATATTTCGTTCACTATCTATAAAATGCAATAAAATGTTTAAAACTACGTATCTCTTGCAGAAGTAAGGGATGAATTAATAAATGTGAATAAAATATGTATAACAACAGTCTATACATGAAATGGATTTTGTATTGCCCATTGGGTCCATTCCTTGTTTCAAATAAATGTTATTGTAATATTTTAAACAAAATTAACATGTAAATCAAAAGTTGAATAGGTAACAGATTCAAAGACCTACTAATTGAAGAGAATTTGGGGAAAACAATGGCTGCTGTCCTATGTCTGTTCTACATTGCATATATGTGTATACACACAAAGAAATTCCTTATCAGATGAAAACATTATTCAGTGTGCCTATGTAACATGCACCAATAAACCATTATTATGTAATATCAAAAGTATTCTAAAATGTATATATATTTATGAGATAGACAACATATTTGAAAAGACAAGCGTATGAGGGAAGAGTGTATAATACAGCTTACACCTATGGTATTTTGATTTTGTTAAATTTTATTTTATTTTAGAAAAATTGTAAACATTAGAAAGCTGTCTTTCGATTGCGATTGTTAGTTCAATAAAATAAGGAAGGTATTACTATATATTGGAAAGCTTTTATTTTGACATCTCTATTGCTGTAGTTACCTAACTTCTATAAACTAAATATATCGGTATTGGGCTTGTTTCCATTGTTGTTAGAAAAAAGGCAGCCATTACACATTGTTAATACTAATATCAATGTTTGCATGTATAAAATACTATTGTCTATGATTATATATAGAAGTCTTTCTAGTGAAACTGCAATAATTACCAGTGAATGGTTAAGGAACATGGGGCACAATGAGCTGAAGTGGTTTGTGTGCCTATAGTGTCCCTTAAAATATAAAATAAGTGTAGTTTTCAATTATCTAATCTTATTTCTTTACACACTGATTTAGTCAGATAGTGATAAATGGTGAAATATGCACTTGGGCTTTTATTTTTGGACAAATGCAAACAGGTGTGAATGTTATGCCATTAGATGCAATATGACCACATGTTGAAAACCAAAGTGATCATGGTCAACAATTCCATGCACTTCATTCATTCGCAATTCATTTAAATGCAAGGAGGGTGCTTTTGCATGTTAGATCACCCGACCAACTGGTTAAATTAACTGAGAAGGCTTTGTCCAGTAGAGATATCTTCTGAACTAAGAATTAAATGAAATCTTATGGTGGTCAAATCAAACCTTACCCATGCCTCTACCCATGGTCAACAAGTGGTGGCTATTAAAAAAAAATAATAGGCATGTATGTTACCTAACTATGTGGTTACACTGACCTTGCGGACTCTTGTTATACTACCACATAAAAAATAAAGAATAACACAAATAAAAAATAAATGGAACTAGTGTCCACCCTGTGCCCACTCATGATCAGGTCCCCACCAGTCCCCCCACTTAATTATTTATTTATGGCCCCACTGTGGGGGGCAAAGGGAGACACAATGACCAGGTCCCCACCAGTCCCCCATTTATTATTTAGTACCAGCTGCTTTTGCCCCTTTATTGTTTTGCAGTTGTCATATATAATATTATTGCTATTGCTTCCCAGTTGCTAGCCTTTTCTGACAGCAATCAGCTACTGACTGCTTACTGTTTAGTAGTCATGCCACTTCCCACAGAATGGCAGGTAGGGGCATGAGGGAGATTTTAAATCTCATTTCAACTTATATGGTGGTCATATTGACCTATATAAGTCTCCCTCTCCCCCACACCCCATGACTCCTCTCCTGCAACTGTAAAAAAATAACCTACTAAGTTCTCAATTAATACTTTTCTAGCAACCTATTTCATTACCCCTACTTATACCCTTTCTGTCACTATACCCCACTCTCTCTAGCATGTAAGCTCATTAAGCAGGGCCCTCAACCCCTCTGTTCCTGTGCGTCCATTTGTCTGGTTACAATTACGTGTCTGTTAGAATTTGCTGGTGCTATATAAATAATAAAATAATAATAATAATATATGCTTTTATTTGTTAATTTAATACATAGGAAGATCAGGGGAAGGATGCATATTTAAAGGACCACTCTAGTGCCAGGAAAGCATACTTGTTTTCCTAGCACTAGAGTGCCCTGAGGGTGCCCCCACCCTCAGGGACCCCCTCCCGCCCGGCTCTGGAAAGGGGAAAAGGGTTAAAACTTACCTTTTTTCAGCGCTGGGCGGGGAGCTCTCCTCCTCCTCTCCGCCTCCGTTCCTCCCCGTATGGACGCTTGCGTGCTCTCACTGTGATTTTCACAGTGAGAATCACGCAAGCGCCTCTAGCGGCTGTCAATGAGACAGCCACTAGAGGAAATAGGGGAAGGCTTAACTAATTGATAAACATAGCAGTTTCTCTGAAACTGCTATGTTTATAAAAAAATTAGTTAACCCTAGAAGGACCTGGCACCCAGACCACTTCATTAAGCTGAAGTGGTCTGGGTGCCTAGAGTGGTCCTTTAACCCCTTAAGTACACAGGACATGTGTGACATGTCATGTTTCCCTTTTATTCCAGAAGTTTGGTCCTTAAGGGGTTAAACAAAAATATGCAATGAAATTTGGACAAATTGGACCAAATAATGGACTTAATTGGGGTCAGTGGAGTAGTTTTTTCTTAACTTTCTGGCAAATGCTTTGGACAAACCAAATTTTCAATCCATGCGCACGTCTACTGGCTTTCCTCAATTAGCATTGAAATGAAGTGCTACTTAACATTTAGCAGCTGCTATTAATCTCCATGGAACATGTTGAAAGTTTTGCCAGCTGCTAATTACTAGTCATTAAAAGTTAAAACTTGTAGTATGGAAACTGCTGGCAATCACTAACAATGGGAATTGCCATTTTAGTAGTTAGTCACTTGTTGCTAATTGATTGCGACATGCATGAAAACTATGAAAACTATCCCATTGTATTTCCTGAATGTATTTATTAGCCGTATTAAAATCTTTTGTTGTTTTTTCCTATATAAGAGTGCCTACTGTATTTTTATTCTATCCAAAGCAATTATAATCACAATATTTACAATTCTGTAAAAATATGTCTTTTTTTACAGTTGATCTTTTTATACCTTATTTTTAGCAGTAATGTTTTTCTAGGTTTTGTGTCAATTAATGCAAAAATAAAAATGAAAATCAATTAAGATGGAATAACCATTTTTGCAGAATAAAATTCGCATGCACTTTATTTATTTAATTTTTATATTGTGACTACGGTAGGTAGTTTATTTTTTCATTCATTGCTTACCGTCACACTGAGGCATTATATTTTAATCTTGCCTTTTTTTTATTGCAAATGACTGGAATCAATCACTATTGTCTTTCTATTTCAGAATGATCTTAGGGAATTATTTATAAATGCAGGAAGCTTTCATTACCGTCGTATACAATCTATTTTGATTTTGCACTTAAAAATATATGAATACTTCAACAAGTCTTAAAACACTAAAGCTTTTTTGCAAAAATGGACTGCATAAGTTACTTCATCTTGTACATATTATTTAGTGCCTTAATCAATAGATTTCTATTTTTCTGTATGTTTATATAGATATGTATTTTTAAAAAGGGTTTTTTGTTTCCGCAATAATGGAAAGGATATGGCCAGAAAGTAATTACTCAGGAAAATGCTGAAGGGCCATAAAGATCAGCCTATTTAATGGACCAAGGCAAATGATTTTACCTTGCATAAATCAAGTCATAACAACATGAATAAAACATAACTCTCTTGAATATATTGTATTGACATTATATGTACTCTGCCTAGTTATAATTTCCATATGCAATGTTTAGAATCAAATCCTTTCATCATGCACGTCATGTGAATAATTATTGATGCGAATGCCTAAAACTGGTATTGTTTTTGTATTATAGAAGATGCGTTAATGTGACATCTTGGTGAATGATGTTAGGATGTTAACCTATATCACACAGAGAGATTATTTTATCCAGACAATTCATGCCTGTCCAGCATAATTTAAAGGTAACTGATGTCCTAAAAAGAAGCCATATATTGTCGAGTGATAGCTTATGGTACTGTCTTCGGAACCTCAGCCATCAGATTCAAGCTTTGCAAGAAGATGTCCTGCTGCGGGTGTTCAAAACAAGAGTGACTGTGTTAGATAACTGAGAGAGGGATGTAGGAATCAGAAGGAAGGGTAAACTAAATAAAATAGAAAAATACAGAAATCCGAAAAGTGTACGAATTGGAGACAGTTGAATAAATCAGTAGGAAGATGGAAATGAAACGAGTTTGTAAAGGGAAGAATTAAATAATGATGGAGTGTCTGAAATTATTTGAATAATAATCCTAATAATAATTAATCCTGAACAATAATTATCTTCTGATTTATTTTCTAAAAACATGCATTTTTTTCTATTAATAGCTATTTAAATATAAACATATACATAAAGGGAGCATTGCGAGCCATAGTATGTTTGTGTTGTACATGACACATTGTGTACTAAACATAGTGAGCATTATTCAGTATAACTCAAAGATTTCTTATGACTGACCCTAGCTCAATTGCACATGCATGATCTCTCACAAAATTGTGCTACTATATCTGGAGAAAAAAGGTGCCTTGAATGTAGTCATGTATAGTTCTCATATATGGGTAGATTTTATGGGTGTACCATTGTCAAAGAAGTATTACAGAAGTATTAAAGAAGAAAAGTATCAGGCTGCTATTAGTTGTTATGGTGACTGGAGTGTCTATTTTTCAAAGAATCAATAGCAAGCAGTGTGCACAAAGATTCGATTCACTGCCTGTTCGTTTAAAATATATTTAGTAAGCGATGATCTTCCAATGGAAATTACATTGGACATACAGTGAAAAGCTCCCTCCCAGAGGGCAGATCTTGGTAAGCTACGCGTTTTGTGTTTTACAACACTTTATCAAGTTCACCATTTTTTTTTTTCATTCAGAGTGTTTGGTTGCTGCATTACTTTTAGGGGTTAAAGCATTTCCTAATAGTTTCAACTTGAAGTTTGTCCCTGTTACTACTACTCATGGCATCCATTCTCTTGGCCACTGTGGTATTAGGAAGGTTTTGCAAGGTCAATAGTGATAAGCGGAGATGCAGCCTATCATTGATTGTCTGGAAAAACCTTAATCATACTGTGGAAATTGGAATTAAAAAAGACAGGGGGAAATGATGTTGAGTGCACAAAGATCAGCTTCAGGATGAAATTGTTGGAAAATGTTTTAACAACTGATGGCAACATTGTTTATGGACACTTCTGTCTCCATAGCACAATAAATAATCCGTTGTTGTTATAGCTGTTATAGGGGCAGGAGCGTTCCTTTAAATAGTGACAATTTTTACATATGCATCTACAAGGATGTGCATGCTGTCATTTCCTACAGAGATGAAGGAGTAAAAGGTGTCATGAGAATAAAATGTGTTTATACACCGAAGTATGTATGTTTTTGAAAGGGAATTGGTTAAGGTAATCCACTTAACAAATATTTCTGATGGCAATTCAAGTCAGAGCTTAAAATAGTGAACATTTTATTATTAGTTTATTTTACCATGTTTGCTGTTATGCTGCATGGAAAAAGCATAAAATAACACCCATGATATTGTATTACTGATAATAGGATCTAAATAGAACAGAGTGTTTTGGTTCAATGCACATCTCTAATTAAAATATGTATAGTAAGTCATTGCAACCAAATGATTAGAATCAGGGCATTATAACTATTCATATGCAGGCATCAAAACAGGATCAGTTATTAAAAAAGGAAAAAAAAAAAACAAATAAACAGAAGGCAATACCCTAAGGATAGTATCACAAGTTATCAATGTTAATAAACTCTCAATATTGTATTGTTGCCATTGTTGAAAATGAATACCATATTCACACAACATTCTGAAAATAGTAAGGTCGGTATCTAAAAAATCATTAAGTCCATCCTGTTTCTGTTTTTGATGCCACATACCCTGGTCCTAAATAGCTCCTAAATAGCTCCTACATCAGTCTAAACATACTGCATGGAGGTCTTTCTTGCCAACTGGCACGCCTAGGGTATTTTGAACCAGATGAAGATTTGACAATTGGCACTTCACAAAATGCATACCTGTAAAAGTGACTTAGCTGCTGTAGTTTGTTTTGGTGTTCAGGGTGGAAGGAGGCTGAGAGAGCACTCAGTTTAACAAAAACTTTGTTTTCCTGATACTTGCTGCCCACCCCCATACTTGGGATAACATTATGAGGAACTTTCATATTATTGGTCTATTATTATTAATTGGTCCAAACTATGCATACTGGGTATACCAGGATTTGGCATAGCTAAATTGCTGTAAACTGCATTTTCAGTGCTGAGTTAATAAAGGTTTCCCTCTTCTCTCCTCAGTTCTGCATGTCTATATTTACCATTCTCCACCTCCAATATGTCTCCCTCATGTTTATCTACCTCGACAAACTATACCTTACTTGCCTTACATTCCTTTATCTCTAACTCAGTTTTGACTGCCTCCCCAGGTCACCTCTCATGTGATTATGCCAATTCTCCATTTGTGTCTCCCTCACTCACAATGTGCCTCTACATTCTATATACTAATCGTTTGTCTCTTTTCCCTAGTTGTTTTTTTCTTGTGTGTTTGTCTCTCCATTCCCTCATCCCTAATGTTTCTCCAAATCCCCTTTATACATATTCACATTCCTAACGGGTCTTCCAGTGCAAACTCTGTCCCCCATCTGTTTCTCCATACCCCAGGCCTACTTTTTCTGTCACTACACACTCTCTTGCTTTTAAGTAATGAAAAGGTGGATTGGATATCCAAAACAAAAGCTTAACCATTTTTGTCTAATAGTATAGATTTCCTCAGGAGTGTGGCTTGCTGTCCAATTTTTCTCTCAAACATGGCATCTTTCATTAATTGAAATTTCTCATCCTGGTATTATTATTCATGCCTAATGTTTACCTATACTGGCAGTATACTTTGCTAAACAAAAAGACATATAAAACATATTTACTTAATGTATTATAGCAATTTTTTAAAATAAATATTTATTATTATTACTGTAATGATTATATCACGCTAGGATAATCTCACTGGTTTACCTTTTATTCTTGGCACAGCCCTGCTAATCAACAGGTCATCAAAGAGTTGTTTGCTTTTGCTCTGTGTCATGGCATACACTACTCAAAATAAGCCCATTACTATGCTCTGGGGGTGAAAGGGTAAAAATCACTACTTGCCTGCAATAGACTAAAATAATGATAACAAATTGAACTTCACACCACCCACACTTAACTCTATTGTCAAAAGCTGCCACCATCAAGGTGATTTATAAATGGGGAGCTGTGTGTCCCCAAGGAAATTAGATTAACAACCAACAAACACAATTAACCAAAGGAGTAAGCACACATTTTGGCACACCTCAGGTTCTCAAGCCAGTCCAGAAGAAGGAACAGGGTGGTCGAAGGGCATCACTGTAGAAGTAAGAGTGAACATAAATGACCTATAGGATCGAAGTTTTACACCACACCACAAAGGAATGTTGGCTAAGCAGGAAGAGATCTTATCTATAGCCCATTCCTGCTATACTCACAGATGTCTAATTGTTCTAGCTGAACAAAACCACATTAACACCTCAAGTTCTGTAATAGCCATGGCACATTTCCTGTAGCAGGACAGCTAATGTAACCCTTTCAGTGCTGTTATCAGTCATACCATCTCTACCAGGAAATCATTCCATGTATACACTATGCATATCACATTTAAATAACAATATTTCTATAGTGCAGTAATAAATTATGCTTGCTCGGGATGACACCCTGTATATATGTGTCATGATTACTAGTTGATCCAGCACGTAGAACTGTATCACACCTAGGACTAAAAGGGAACATCTTACCGGGCTTTAGAATGGTCGGCCTTTACATACCAAAGAATAGTCAGAATACTTGCCGAGGTCGGGGACACAGAATGGGACACAACGATAAGGGAAAGCCAAAAGTCAGGTATACCAGAATACAGGGAAGTCAAAACGAAGCCAAAGTCAATAACCAGAAATAAATGCTCAGGAACACACTCTCAGACAACCACTAAGGGAAACCACGGCAGGGCAATGATGATAAGTAAGAATGCGCTTAAATAAGCCTTTTACAAATCTGAATGGCCGAAATCCGCTTTGACCCTAGAACGTGCGCGCGTGTGTCTCCCACATGATGTCACATGCACGCTGGCATTGTCACCAACGTGGGCGGATGTGGGGCTAAAATTTGGTGTGGATCTGTAGCGGCCGGCATCCATCAACATGTTGCAGGAGTTAGGTACACTGACACATTGCCGCTGAGCGCAGATACCGCAAGATGAGGATAAATATGTTACAATATGTGCATGATGTTATCACATATCCTATAAAATGTATTTATTTTCTTGTGTAAACAAATGAAACAAATCTCTAATTTCTTTATAGCTTGTATTTTCAGTTCTCCTTATTGATTCTGTAGCATTTTATTCATGTGTTTTTTAGTTTTTTGTTTGTAATGCCATACAATATTTATTATTTAGAGTTATTGGAATCCGTGTTCTGACATATAACTTTTTTTTGTATTCATTAGTTAGCACTTCAAAGAGATATTATTGCCTCAAACTAAATAAAAATGCATCTTGTAGGTAAGATTGCCAATAACGACATTTTAAGGTCCTTGTAATCCTCCACCTTAGGTTAACTTTGTTCCTAGAAGGGGCTACACTTTTAACACGGAAGTGAGAAATTGCATTGTGCAATTGCAAAAGTGACAAAGAACTCATATTTTGAGAAATACCAGCTGTGATAAAAGCTAAGTGCTTTTTCATTTATTATTTCCTCTGTGAGCTCAGAGAGGTCAGCCAAAGGCTGTGTACTCAATAATATTTCCTGTCTTTAGAGGGTGAAAAAATTGATCTCATCAATCTATATTGTATATACTGAAAAGGGTTTAGAACATTTGTGGTTAATGAATTTCTGGTTTCTAAGAACAATATGCCATGTCAACTTTTTGTTAAAGAATTGAACTTATGCCCAGAAAAATCTAAATGTTCACCAGCTTATATTGACCGGACTCAGACGGGTATTAGATTTGTGGAAGTATAACAGAGATAACACCGAATCTTTTATTAGACCCACATTTCTTTTCACTGTTACTGCCAAGATTTACAGTAGACATTTACTGATGTACTTACAAACAAAAAAATATGACTTCCTGCAGGCCAAGACCTTTTCAATAATTTATTATTCAAAATCTTCTAGGTTGGAATAATTGTCCTAAATTATAAAATATAAAGCAATGATTTTAGCAGTTTAGCTGTGTAGCTAAACCATTGAAAGACCCTCACTTAAATGTTTTCCTACCACAAAAAGGATTGATATTTGTGAAACATTGTAACAGAGCTCCCTGTACCCCTGGCTGGGTACCTCTACCAAGGATTGCTTCCCAGCTGGAACAGGGGACAAACGGCAGCACCTCTGCCCACAGTTGCCGTGGCTTGACTGGGGCCCTGGAACCGCTCTGTCATGCCGCCCGCCGGGTCCGCTCCTGCCAGAGAGCGGTAAGGGTCCCGGTGGATGGGTATGATTGAGGCTGCATTCCCACACATCAAGGGGACTGCCGCGGAATACTTAACCAGTCTGCAGGAACCCGGCGGGCACATCTTGTTGAGGGGGGCATTCCCACATGGTAATGGGAATGCTGCCTATCACTTACCTCTTCCTGTGATGCCTCTGGCCTCACTGACAGGAACTCCTCCCCTCACACAGCGGCCGGGTCTGTAATCATTATCCGCTGCATGTTAGAAACTTTTAAGGGTTTTGTTATTAACCCTTATAGTGCCATACCATTTGGAATGTGTGGCTGATGTCACATACACACGTTCACTATCTTATGCTTCCCTGCAGCCAATCAGGGAGCACCTTAGGCTATTTAAACCTGTTTTATCCATTTCTCTGTGCCCTGTTGTGGTTTCCATTCTGGTTATCCGAGAGCGCGTTTCTGGTATTGATTCTTGTGTATTTTGGCTTTCCTACTGATTATCAGATCCCTGTATTCCTTGACCTTTGGCTTGGCTCCTGACTATCCTGTCTTCTATATTCCTCCACCTTAGGCTTGTTAATAGTTTCTGTAATTTCTGTGTTCTTTGTCCACAGCCTGTCTTGAGGTTTTTCCTTTTATACTTTAAATCCGGCCAATCTAAGGCCTGGCAGGGTTTTCTTTATTTTATACTTAGTTTCTGCGTGATGGGAATTAGTTTATACTGACATGCTCCCTCCTGGAGCCAAATGGAGAACCTGCTCTATCCAGCCCCAGGCACTGGACGACACTCAGTCTTGTGAGCTCTAGTCCTTACAAAGACTTTCCCCGTTGAAACCTCCACACTGGAACAGTGATTAGTGATTAGCCCTTTCCCCTCCCAGGAACCAGATGACACATAGTTCTGGGAGTACAAGCTGGAATGCTTTAATCTGGCCAGACGGCCTGCTTTTATACAATTTAGACACAGTCAAACACGCCCATAACACTCCCACACAAAACAGGATAATCCCTCCCCCTGGACCTGGGAGAAGACTAGTTACAAGCAAACATCTAACATACTCCTCCCCTGTGCCGGAGAGATCATTATCTGATCATTATCTTGAATTATCTCTCAGTACAGAAACAGGCAATATAACAAAACCCCAAATATACCCCCAAAACACTTGAAATTCCCTTAAAAGTTACATCCCCTGATAGCCCCGATCTGGATGACCAACATATCCAAAAACCACCCAGATCAGTTCAGGGGTTCAAGATTTTCATGGAAGTCATAATGTTGACTGACCGTGCACATGGTCCTATGCCCACAACAGTTCCACGAAATTAGTGCTAACGGACGGTCAAGTTCGGTAGTCTTTTACAGGTTTCCCGGGAGGGCCCATAGCCTGTGGGCAGGAGGCTGGCAAGCAGGCTCCTCCAAGAGCTCGTGACAAACTTATGTGGGAAGGGGAGTTTGTCACAAACATATTTTTCCATTTTTCTTTATCGTAAAATGAGTGCTGAAAATGGCTAAAGCAAGGGTCAACAATTTAAGTACTTGAGAGCCATTAACCTTTTAGGGATGGAGGCAATTGTCCAACTTCTGAATCCAAACAAAACCTAGAATTTGTGCTATGTCGTTATTCAACTTTGTGCTCTGCATACAGCTCATCTGTCAGTCTGGGACTACCAACAGTGGCCCATCATGACAGTGCAGAGCCCCAGATATCAATATCTGGATCTTTCTAGATGTTAACTTGCTCAGACAAGAATGTTTAGATTTGTCATTATGTCCTAAGAACATTAAAGGACATAATGGCACTTCATAACATCCACTAAAAGGCTAAAATGTTTACTTATATATATATATATATATATATATATATATATATATATATATATATATATATATATATATATATATATATATATATATATATATATATATATATAAAAAATCTGATTTGTTATCCATGGTTTGTCTTAATTCCAGTAGCATTCAAGGCAGGAAACATTGTTGAGCCCTCTCCAAAACTGGTAAACAAGTATATGTGTTATAAGATGTTATGACATAATGTATATAAAATGCCATCCCTGTATCCTCAACATGCTTTCTAGGACGTCCGGGAGCAATGGACACCTTGACACAAAGCTATCTGAAAATTATTAGAAATAAAATAATAATGAACTGAAAAGCAGCTTGTTATGGATAACTACAACCCATAATGCAGAACTTAAGTTAAACAAGAATAAATCTAAATGGAGAAAAGCGCATTACTGGGCCTTAGGAGTGGCCTGACTGATCGCTAAACAGAATAGTACAAAACAAGCCGGAGTCAGGATAACAGAAAGCAGAATAAACAAGACTATAGCCAAAGGTCAAGGACAATAGAAGGTAGAATGGTCAAGGTAAAGCCAAGTCAGAGTTAATCAAGGAAAATAAATGCTCTCCAAATAACCAATTTTAAACCACAACAGGGTACATGTAAAAGTCAAACCTGAGTTTTAATGGCACTAGGAGGACAAGGATTGATTAAAATTGACTTTGTAACGCCAAAACGTGTATCGTTTTCAGGGGTGGGATTATTTAATTGAGTAATTTCATACTGCCCGGCCTTCCAAACACAATATTGGCCCGGATGTGTGTGAATAGCAGACTGAAGAGGAATCTGCCATGACGTAAGTAAAACTGAGGGGCTTTTCCTAGCGCTACTGCATCAATTGGGCATAGTCATGTGGTCACGCCTTATTAACTCTGTGACACAGCTATACTGATCCTCTTAGTATTTTCTACTATCACAGTGTTGGTGAATCATGACTCTACCAATATAAAAAACATTCTTAATTTGATATTTATGGGAATTATTTTTACAGACATATGTAGTGTAAAAGTTTACTATGCCTGTCATAGAACATTGGTAGGGAGTCTGTCTCAAAGTCCAATCTTTTGTTCATAAATTGGGGAATATAAAGAATGAGAAAGAAATTGAAAATGTGAAAATGTATAGGATGAGTTAGCAAGCTAGTGCAGAGAGTTGGTAGGGATGTGTGAAGATATGGGCTCTTCCAGGACAATAATGGCAGTCAAATTAGTAATTTGATGCCGATCCCAATTTAACTTCCTCCATATCAGATCTGTATGGAATTATATGGATTACATATATGTTTAATGATTAACTTAAATACATGAAACAAAAGGTAAAACATATTTTTTTATTAAATTGTAGTTTATTGTTGAGAACAATCCAAAATCACACAAGCAGAATAAGAGTTACATAGATCCACATAATATAACAATATAAATATTGCCGTTCTGATGTGGTGTTACATTGCCCATCCGTACCTTTTCACTATATAATCAATAACATTGCAGTAAATGATAACTCGAACAGTAAATGAGAGTTAGTGAGGGGTGGGAGTGTAGGTAATGGTGTTTTGGAAGAGGGTTACACCACAATATCCAGAATTGGTCCCTTCCTGATGCATTCCATCCCAAATACACTAATGAACCACACCATTAAAACCTGCCTAATATCATGTATGGCAAAATAGCTGTGATGTGTCAAGGCTTGGACTTCACAAGATCTCTAAATGTGTACTTGTGGTAACTGTCACCAAGACATTAGCAAGACATTTAAGTCCTACAAGTTGCAAGGTTAAGCTTCTATGTATCAGACTTGTTCTTCCAGCACATCCCACAGATGAGATTGGATTGAGATCTGGGTAAGTTAGAGGTCAAGCCAACACACTGAATTCATTATCATGTTCTTTAAACCATTTGTGAACAATTTGTGGTAGGGTGTATTATACTGCTTAAAAGGCCAATGCCATCAGAGACCATCATTGCCATGATAGTGTGTACGTAATCTGCAACAATTTCATAGTAAGTGGCACATGTCAAAGTAACAACCACATGAATTCCAGCAGAACATTGGCCAGAGCATAACACTGTCTCTGCTGACCTGCATTCAGACCATAGTACATCCTGCTGCCATTTCTTCCCCAAGTAAACAACACACACCCACTTGGCCATCCACCTGTTATAAGAGAAAATGTGGTTCATCAGACCAGGCAACCTTCTTCCATTACCCCATAGTCCACTGATGCTCAGGTCCCCTTTGTAGATGCTTGCAGCAGTGGACAGAGATCATCATGAGTATTCTGACCGGTTTACACAGTAGCTCTTCTGTGTGATTGGACCAGACAGCCTAGTCTTCACTCCCCACGTGCATGAATAAGCTTTGGGCACCCATGATTCTGATACTGGTTCATCGGTTGTCCTTCCTTGTACCACTTTTGTTGAATGCGAAATTAGCCATTTTGGAGATACTCTGAGATACTCAATATGTCATTTAGCCTTAACTATTTGGCCCTTGTCAAAGTCACTCAAATCTTTTCACTTGCCCATTTTCTTGTGCTTCCAACACAAATTCAAGAACTGACTGTTCATCTGCTGCTTAAAATATCTCACCCCTTGGCAAGTGTCATTGTAATCAATGTTATGCACTTCACCTGTCAGTGGTTTTAATATTGTGGCTGATCAGTGTATATATAACCACAGTTTAAAATTATCTGCAATAACATTCATATTTTGTCTGATTTAACTCTTCAGTCAATGTATCCAACTTCATGTAATCTGTGTTGATCTTACATTAGATAAGCAAAGGATAAATAAACATAAAATAAATAAAATGTGAGCAAAGCTGTTGGACCTGTCAAAGTTTAAGTTGCTTAGGTCGTGGAATAAATAGTTATATAAATAGTAAATGTTTGATTTATGTCACATGTCCCAAGCCTTTCTCCAGACGTTACATAGTATAAGGTGGATATGGCTAATACCACATACTTTCCTGTCTGGATGATCAACAGTAAGAGGTCCTGTCTCAAGGAAATGTTAAGAAGCCCAATTCCGAGCTAGTAAAGCTGGACCCGCTATAATGATGTGAAAAATCGAATAGTTTGCCTATATGGGGAACTTCACAGGAAAAGGTTTATTTGATTGTGCTTTACTATGCACTGATTGTTTCATGATACACTGATTATTTGATGATGTACTGGGTGTGTATAATTATGAATTTTGTTCCATGTGATGTTAGCGTGACAAAGACCTTTGTTTAGATCGAAACGTTGCTCTGTTGCATTTTTGATCCAATAAATCGTTTTTTTCTTTGAACCCTTTGAGAGCTTGAAGCCCCTTTTTATATACTAAGCTAAGGATTTGCTGGTCCTACTTCAATAAGCACCCTGTGGTTCCTATGAATTAAATGCAGTCCCTCTTCTCTTTTGTGGTAATATATTTATTCCATAATTATATAGTGGTAGCAATGGTGGGAAGCATGTGTTTATGACTTGGGCATTGGTTTTTCTGAAGCAATACTACAGAACATAACCTGAATTCCCTGTCCAGTGTGCTTCAAATGTTACCCATCGTGGTGTTTCTGGGAATGAATGTGCGGAGAGTACCACTTTATAATGGGTGAAACATATTTTATAGTGTAAATCAACTATACTATTGCAGTTGCACCACTTATCATGTTAATGCCTTTCATAATTGGAAGTATTTACATTACTGAGACTGCATGCCATTTGCCCCAGAACCACTACTTTAAACTATGCTGGTTCTTGTGCCTAGACTGTCCCTTTAATCCATTGAAAACGAATACAGTTTAAGCTTATCTGCATGCATAAGCTGGCATAGTTTTTATATAAAGCAATTTATTAAACGTGTTCTGCATAGCCATAATGCAATGCAATGTACAGCATGTTCTTTCTGGGGCTTAAGAACTTATAGCTACTGCTGGTGCTGCTGAATCTATGCTAACTCCTGTGAATAATTCTTACAGGGAATCCCTTTGGGATTTAGCACATTTATTACAAGATCTGTCTCATTGTAAGAATGCTTGTTATTCTTGGGAGTTTAACAAGGTAGAAGCTGTTTGCCATGATGGTAATGTTTTATGCTTCAGGGTACTCTATAAATACCGAACGCAAAGAGTTGTGTATAAATCTTATTGGAAACTGAATGGCACAGTGTAGTTTAACTTTTCTTAAACAAAATCTAATTTGTCTAAAGTTTCTCTTTCATTACAGAAAACAAAAGTTAATGCGAAAGTTGTGTTTGTGCTGACTGGATATATTTTTCATTTGGAATTAGGTAATTTTGTTAAAGGAAACTGTCCTACTTTTACTATTGAAAATACACGATTAATGTATTACTGTCTTAGTTTTTTAATGCATGCGTATAAATGTTCAGTCTTCACATAGACGCCACAGTGCTATCCTCATCACTGCGGGCGCTTTCAGACATAACTTCGGGTCACTGCCGGCATTGTCAATATGCATCACTTCCTGTTCGCACAAACGTTGGTTGGTGATGAGTTGATGAGCTTGCTCCACAGCAGGTCCTTCCCCTTCTGCTTCATTATCTAATGGCATGTCTTGACCAGTTACGAAGGTAAAATTGATGTGCAACTGTAGTTTCTCTCTAGGTTGCCTACAGAAACTATATTGGTATGCACATTTTCCATAAGTTTGATGTGGACACTCCACACTCCATAGCCACGTACAGCATCTCAGTCGCTTCTTTCTTTACATAAATTCCCCTCAAAAAGTTTACACCACAAATCAAGCTATTTTTATCAAGCATAGTAAATAATAGTACATTTGTTGTTATATTGTCACATGAAACATTTGTTTCTTAATGAGGGCTGCAATCTTGGAAACTTATAGCATCACAACAGAGACTAGGGTTTATAGCCTTTTATTTTTATTTGTTTAAATAACTGCCTGCCAATAAACTTAATTCTTTCAGCATGATGTTGTTTGGTGGCAGGCAATTACTGGTTTCAGATTATTGACTGTCCATGAGTTATGATTGTTTTGTGCTTTGGTTTTTGTTATCTGGCAGAAAAATGGCTCACTCCAACCCTTCAGGTTCATACAGCTAATATCATATCGTATAATGTCGGAGTGATGCCTGTTTGTTTTGCAACAGTATTGTTGGTGGGAAGCTAACTCTGTTTTTTCTCAGTACTATGCAGTTCTATTTGGCAAGGCTACTGTGATAAACTAACTTCATTTGTATTCACTTGTGTTAGGCTTTTTAATTTCAATTTATGCAATTCTGTTAATGCACAGTAGACTAAGTAGTATTTACTATTTATGGCATGCATATTTTTTTGGTTCATGTTTTAGAAGATTTAGGGGTTATATGAGAAACTTCACAATAAGGAAATATTTTAAGAGTTGTCTTTAATTAATTTTAGCGGGAAATTGATGGTGAAGTTCACTTTACATTTCTTAATGTATTAAGCTAATGCATTCTGCTTGGTATTACTGTTAGTTACACTTGTAGCTAGTCAAATCCTCGCTAAGTTTATTTTTTCTCTCTTTTCTTTTTGTCTTCTTTTCTTCCCAACTCTGTGGGCAATTCCAGGTTCGTCAATAATTTATTCTGTTGTGTATGACATAAACATGTGTGTTTGCTTATTTTAGGGTTAAGAAAAAAAGAATTGTGTTGTTTTCAGATGACTGGTCTTATTGTACCTAACTCTTCTGGGCTCATGACACATACAAGCATTCAGTGGTTGGCATGCAGGGGCATTAATATGGTCTACATAGAAAGTTAAGTGGGAATTTGTTGTTTTACTTCACCATTAGGGATTTATTTATCTTTCAGCTTTGCATTGAGCCTCTCAGCTCTTTGAGGGTAACAATAAATAGATTAATGTAGGCAGGCATAGGCAACCTTCGGCACTCCAGATGTTTTGGACTACACCTCCCATGATGCTTTGCCAGCATTATGGGTGTAAGAGCATTATGAGGGATGTAGTCCACAACATCTGGAGTGCCGAAGGTTGCCTATCCCTGATGTAGGGGCATTCTCAAGACCAACACCACTCCTCCTCATTTGAGGTATTTCACCCCACACCCTAAATTATAGTTAATTATCTTGTTCTCTAATTATGGCCTCAGCTGTTACTGCCTTACTGAATATAAAAATAAAACGTCTATATTATCCTATTAGTCTATATTATTTTTTTATATCTTTATTCATTAGATTGCTGTCCACCATTAATTCAATTAATGAGAGACTGGAGGCACTGAAAGTTTCTGACAGAAGCGAGTCTCAAGACTTTAAGACACAGAAGTCCTAATGGCTTATTTTCTAAATCAAGAGGGTGCTGCAGGACTACTCACTTCCGAAGCAAACATACACAATCCATTTCCCCCTCAGACTATTACACCTGCTTATTTTGTCCCACCTGCTGTTAAGAAAGATCTTGTCAAAGGAAAAGATGTGAATCTTATATCACTCTTGATTGCTTCACAGGACATCACTTGACAACAGAGCGTATACTTAGGGGAAAGTATTTGTAGTTTTAATAGCTAGGTACCCCAGCTTAAATAAAAACATATCCATTCCAGAGTTTTTGCTAGCTTTCAGTCTTTGCAGACACCCACACAAAAGAGAAGAACTGGACTTGTACATGTACAAACTGGTGGATTTAGGGCATAAGTGTGCTGGTACCATAGGTTATTTTCTTCAAAAGCAGCAGCGGCACTCACTCAAATTAATATCTGGTAAGTTAAAATGAAATGGGCATCTTAGCAAACAGGTGTCAGTTCCTCTCTAAGTTTGAGGTGGAGCTCAATACCATGAGAGTAAATCAATATCATATGCATCTTCCACAGGAGACATTTAATCCACTATACGAACACCTAGAACTCAGCTAATTTTAAATTTTGATTATGTCAGCCAGAAACAATGATAACTATTTATGATTGTTATTTCTCCAGGGTAGTTTTGCTTATTGTGTTTATCACCGACATGCATCATAGCATACCTGTAAAGGATACTGTTACAAATAAACGGTCACATACTAATTTATTTTAAATGCCTGGCATAGTCCAGTTTCTAATGAAATCAATATTTACAAGATTTACTTGGGCTTCAATGTAATATTTCTGAATAAGCTTTCTAAATTATTTCATATTTTTCAGATAAACTTTTACAATGATTTTTAAACATATTGAAATATCAAAAATAAATCATATTAAAATATATATATATATACATATATATATATATATATATATATATAAAAAATATCAAAATATTACAAAATGATGTATCACTATTAAATCAGTGGCTTAAGTTATTGATGTATTCACGGAACATGTATGTAGCATGATAAATTAATCAATTAAGACTTTCTATGAATACCTTGAAACACTTTTAGACCACACTTTTAATTCAATGTTATATTTATTGGTTTATTTGTAAGAACTTGAAATGGTAGTATTGTCAACGGGAAGCAATAATAGTAAGAATAACATCTATCATTGCAAGTATTCACATATTTATAGCATACATGTTTTTTGATCATGAGGTTTATGTAAGATATCTACGCCACACCAATCTTTAAGACATGCTATTCAATATTCTGTAAAGTTCTGTAAATATTCTCTAAATATTCTTCACAAGTTAAAATGGCATTAATTGCTTTGGTGCTTATATACAATTTCAATACAATAATCTGAAGATGAAAAAAGTATTTTATGTAAATAGACAGATAACTGGGTCGAATGCTTTCCTTACACCACATTAGAAAAAAATAACTGGGGTTTTCATAATTTAACTTGTCAACCTCTATGTACATCCATTACCTAGGGAGACAGTAGAACTTTCCTAAGGATACAGCATTTCCCTACTGTGTAAGTACAATATTATTTAAAAGCAGCTCACTATGCTTAACATAATTACCTAGTTCCATATAGAAGTAGTAAGGGTGCTCTCACTTCACAATAAAAATAGGTCTCATATATTTTTCAGCATTAAGTGTGTTATGACCTATTTATTGTAGAAACCAGTGTTTTGTAATAATATTGTTATAGATCAGATACTCCATTACAGCATGCTGGTTCTCCCTACCCTAGATCTGGTTTGTCAAATGCATTAATAATAATACTTCTTACATAATATCTACTTATTGTCAAGAATAGCAAAACAAATGCATTAGAAATGACGATGTTACCGTATGTTTGATCGTAAATCTCAATGATTTACCCACGTCATTTCTGCCTATTTGACGTCTGTTTCTTAATTAGTCAAAACGGTGATGGAAAATCTTTATTTAATCTAAAATACATCTAGTTTCAGTTCAAAACAACCAAGACACAGGATTCAACATGTTAATCTATTTGTAATGAGGAAGTGGACTGAGACTAATGTTTCCACAATGTTAGAATACCAACATAATTAATTTATAGGAACATCTTTTTTGTGTGTTTCACACCGGATGCTCAGACCACACATCCTTTACTGACATTATGTCTTCCAATGGGTTGGCACTTCTCTCATGTGTCCATGCATTATTTTTCCTGGATTTTTACAGATACTCATTGAGCTCACCAATGGAAAGGCTATGGAGTCTTTCTTCTCCTCACTTCCTGCTCATGATTTACCAGGCACCGGTGTCTACTGAGTTATTTTATTTGTATTTTGCTAATTGTCTCATTGACTTGATATTTCATACACAGCTTGTTTTTCACCATTATTTTTCTGCAGTCAGTTCTGTCTCAATATCATTCACTTACATTTGACCTTGGCACAACTAAACATGAATGTAAACCATGCTTGTTTAGGTGGGATATTTATATATCCACACATCTTTGGATTGTCTAGGATAGTATTATATCCTAATACTCTATTTTATATGAGTTTTATTGTTTGTGTGGTATAGTATAATTGAATAATTATTTCAACTTGTGTTTTAGAGGATTGATGAAACTCACATTTAATATTTAATCACCATTTAATCTTTCCTCACATAGATACTAATTGTAGATGCTGGTGGTTTAGTTAACAACTAAGCTACATTCCAAAAAATACTCTCAGATTCATAACATATACCAATTCATATTCTTTGCAGAAAAAAAGTTTTTCTATGTTTATATTTCATATGTTCATATTTCATATACTAATATTTTAGACCCTGCCTAAAATATGCTAAGGTATGCAATATTATCTATTCTATATAATGTGTAGTTGAAATGCAAACTATGACCACCTCAGTCTGGAGAGATCCACCATGAGATCGTATGATGTTCGCGACTAATTTTGTTGGTAGCAGATAACTACGCTAACCTAAAGACTAGAACCTGTATGATAGTAGGAATGTTGATTATCTTTTACAAGTTGTTTTAGTTTATCAATTTATCCATGCATTGAAATTCCTCATGACCCCAAAACCCTTTGAGCTAATAGTAGAGCAGTCCAAAGTTCTTCAAGAAAATGTCTTCAAAAATGTCTCAGAGTACGGTATACAAGTAATGACAATGTCATTTCTGTGATGTCATAGATACTGAAAGTCATAGCTAAATAATATATAAATTCAATTGAAGCATCAATTAATAAATCACATTTTAGTGACTAGACTATTTGGTTATTGATTGGTGAATTAATACTAATAGGATTTCCTTTTCTGCAACCCACAACACCTAGAGCAATAAAATCAGACATATGTAAGTTCTATATTAGTTCATCTTCATAAATCTGAACTTCTCTACAGCTTTTCTCTGTAGGCTTTCTTTCTTACAAGTTGATGAGACTGAAGACCGAGACTGACTTTCTTTTTAAGTATGTTTCTTCAAACAATTAACCTATCCACTGTGAAGTAAAAAGCTGCATTATATTTTAACAACACTATGTTTTCTCTGTAACAATGTATTTTTTTCTAACCACAACCTTCCAGGTTTCCACATTAATTAATTATTTAATTAATTAATGTGGTTATTTATTAATTTAATGCAACAGATGCATGCATTTGCATAGCCTATCAACATGTACAGGGCTGGACTGGGGATACGAAGCAGCCCTGGAAAAAAATCTATGCCAGCCTCACAAGTCATTGTGCTATGTAGTGTGTTATATATATATATATATATATATTAGAAAAAGAAATATACCAATAAAATATATATATATATATATATATATATATATATATATATATATATATATATATATATATATATATATATATATAATACAGAATCCAGCACACTCGCTTATTCACTAAACAATGATTTCAAATCTTTGAGATTGTAATAGTTTTATTTAAAAACACCTCACCTAGGCAAAAAATAATGGGGGTTTAGTTACATTATATGATCATATATTGCATAAGCCTGCCACAACATCAATATACCCCATTCTGTCTCATTAGAGATATCTTTGCCAGAAGCTCAAGGAAGCAGGCTGAAGGGTCAGTGATAGGACCCGCTTGGGGGGGGTCTACCTTGACGTTGGCAGGCGGGCATTCCCTCTAATGGCCATTGGAGCAACTAAATGACCTCCATTTGTCTAAATATACATAGGGATTAAGGAGAGAGCGCAGGTAACTTTTTCTTTTCTTTGGTTTTTACTATATATTGGGGCTGATGTGTACTGTAGTCATTGCTACCGGCCCAGTAGTGATGGGAGTGAGCGCAGGACTTCTCTTTTTGTATTTGTATTTACTTTGTATCACACAGCCTTGTTACAATGCTGCCGTCCATCCCATGTGTTCCCTATTAAGGGTTAATAAGTATAGGGGTGTATATAAAAAACACCCCTCTCTGTCTCATTAGAGATATCTTTGCCAGAAGCTCAAGGAAGCAGGCTGAAGGGTCAGTGTTAGGACCCGCTTAGGGGGGTTTTCCTTGACATTGGCAGGCAAGCATTCCCTCCAATGGCCATTGGAGCAACTAAATGACCTCCATTTGTCTAAATATACATAGGGATTAAAGAGAGAGCACAGGTAACTTTTTATTTTGTCTGCTAGTGTAGGACCTGCCAAGAATGGTGGTACTTTGACAGTGTGGCAGGCTTATGCAATATATGATCATATAATGTAACTAAACCCACATTATTTTTTGCCTAGGTGAGGTGTTTTTAAATAAAACTATTACAATCTCTAAGATTTGAAATCATTGTTTAGTGAATAAGCGAGTGCGCTGGATTCTGGATTTTGTATATTTTGGCCCCAGCAGCACCCTATAATGAATGCATGTTCAGGTGAGTGCAGCCCTCTTGGTTTTGTGTGTGTATATACCAATAATATACCAATAATATATATATATATATATATATATATATATATATATATATATATTATTGGTATATTTCTTTTTCTAATTCAAAATATTAGTCCTTTCAGGGTAATTAAATAATGCAGTAAAGCATACTCACATGCAGATGCAGACAATATTACTGATGCACACAAATAGGATCATTGACAGACAATCTCAATGACACACACAGACAAGGTTACTGGTACACACAGAAATTTAGTACAGACAAACTCTGATACACACACATGCTTACTACAGACAAGCTCACTGTCACACACACGCTCACTACAGACAAGCTCAAGGATGTGCACACACTCTCCCTACAGACAAGCCCATTGACACACACATGCTCCCTACAGAAGAGCTCACTAACACACAGATTCACTACAGACAAGCTCACTGACACATACATGGTCACTACAGACAAGCTCACGATCACACACATGCTTACTACAGACAGGCTCAGACACACCCATGCTCCCTACAAACAAGCCCACTAACACACACACACACACACACGATCCCTACAGACAAGCTCACTGACACACATACAAGCTCACTCACTAGCACACACATACAAGCTCACTCACTAGCACACACATGCTCACCACAGACAGGCTCAGACACACCCATGCTCCCTACAAACAAGCCCACTAATACACACACACACACACGATCCCTACAGGCAAGCTCACTGACACACATACAAGCTCACTCACTAGCAGGCACACACACAAACACAAACTCACTAGCAGGCGCACACACACAGAAGCTCCCTCACTAGCAGATGCACACACACACACACACACACACAGAAGCTCACTCACTAGCAGATGCACACACACACAGAAGCTCACTCACTCACTAGCAGATGCGCACACAAACAAAGACATCCACACACACAGAAGCAGACAGTCACACACACAGAGGTAGACATCCACACACACAGAGGCAGACATCTACACACTATGAGAGCATAGGGATGAAAGATAATGATGCAAAGATGCAGGATGTCTTTAATGTTGATTGGACCCTGGGAAAGCATTTGCTTGGCCCTCCTGGTACCCTCCCTCCCTTCCTCTAGCATCCACACAGGTACACAGACACACATACAGACAGATACACACAGAGACACACATATAGACAGATTCACAAACAAAAACACACATACACATACAGACAGATACACACATAAACACATATACAGACACACAGATACACAGACACACATGCATATACACATACAGACAGATACACAAACAGAAAACAAATACAGACGCACACACAGATATGCATAAAGACAGATACACATAGACACACAGATACACATATAGACAGATACACACACAGAAACACACACAGGGCCGGACTGGGAGAAAAATTCGGCCCGGGCATTTTTTTATCCCAGCGGCCCACTAAGAAGGGGGCGGGTCAGAGGAGGTGTGTTTTGTCATCACTAATGACAAGCAAGCCCCCTCTCAAAGTGAGCATGTGGGTTCAATGCTCTTCCAGGGCAGACCATGCGCAGAACTCTGCTGAAGAGCTCTAGCATGAGAAAAAAAAAACTGTATTGGTTCTGCACAGTGCAAGCAAATTTAATAACATGCTTGCACTGTGTTTCCTTGCAACTTGTCTCTGGTGTCTCTATAACTGGATACCAGGAGACAAAAATGCCAGGAAAGAGTATTGTGCATGTGTTTGGAGTCTGCTTGTGGTATTGCGTGTGTGTAGAGTGAGCTGATTGTGGTGTGGTATTGTGTAATAAGGTTAGTTTTAGACATGTTGTGCCTGTGGTGTAATGTGATGCATATGTGGCTAGGGGCTGTAGAGAATGTATGTAAAGGGGATGTAGCATGTGTGCAAACAGGCTATAGAGGTGATGTAGTGTTTGTAGAAAGTGTGTGTTTAGGGGTGTAGTATATGTTTGCTTACAAGGAATCTAGTGTGTGTGTGTGTGTGTGTATAGGGGATTCAGAGTGTATATGTTAAGAGTGGTGTGTGTGTGTGTGTATATGTATAGGAGTCTAGTGTGTGTTTGAAGGACCCAGAATGTGTAGGAGATCTAGTGAGTGTGTGTTTATAACGGATTCAGAGTGTATATAGGGATCTAGTGTTTATATGCGTGTAGATGATCCAGAGTTGGGTAAGGGATCTAGTGTGTGTCTGGAATGTAATGTGTTTAGGGGTGCAGTATGTGTGAGGGGTGCTGTGTGTGTGTGTGTGTATGTATATATATGTGTGTGTTTGGAACTATTGTGTATGTGTGTGGTGCAGTGTGTTGGGGGGGGTTCTGTGTGTATGTGAGGGGTGCAGTATGTGTGCGTGATGGATGCTGTGTGTGAGGGATGCTGTGTGTGAGGGTGCGGTATGTGAGGGTGCGGTAAGTGGTATGTGAGGGTGCGGTAAGTGGTGTGTGTGAGAATGCTGTGTGTGATGTGTGTAAGAATGTGGTGTGTGAGAGTGTTGTGTGTGACAGTGCTGTTTGTAATGTGTGTGAGAGTGCTGTGTATGATAGTGCTGTGTATGATGGGTGTGAGAGTGCTGAGTGTGATAGTGCTGTGTGTGAGAGTGCTGAGTGTCATGTGTGTAAGAGTACTGTGTACGATGTGTGTGAGAGTGCTGTGTGTGATGGGTTAGAGTGCTGTGTGTGAGAGTGCTGTGTATGATGTGTGTGAGAGTGATGTGTGTGAGAATGCTTTGTGTGATGGGTGTGAGAGTGCTGTGTGTGATGGGTTAGAGAGTGCTGTGTGTGATGGGTTAGAGAGTGCTGTGTGTGAGAGTGCTGTGTGTGAGAATGCTGTGTGTGATAGTTGTGAGAGTGCTGTGTGTTATGTGGGTGAGAGTGCTGAGTGAGTGCTGAGTGTGATGGGTGTGAGTGCTGTGTGTGATGGGTGTGAGAGTGCTGTGTGTGATGGGTGTGAGAGTGCTGTGTGTGATGGGTGTGAGAGTGCCGAGTGTGATAGTGCTGTGTGTGAGAGTGCTGAATGCGCGAGTGCTGAGTGTGATGTGTGTAAGAGTACTGTGTGTGATGTGGGTGAGAGTGCTGAGTGTGATGGGTGTGTGAGTGCTGAGTGTGATGGGTGTGTGAGTGCTGAGTGTGATGGGTGTGAGAGTGCTGAGTGTGATGGGTGTGAGTGCTGAGTGTGATGGGTGTGAGTGCTGAGTGTGATGGGTGTGAGAGTGCTGTGTGTGATGGGTGTGAGAGTGCTGTGTGTGATGGGTGTGAGAGTGATGTGTGTGATGGGTGTGAGAGTGCTGTGTATGATGTGGGTGAGAGTGCTGTGTGTGATGGGTGTGAGAGTGCTGTGTGTGATGGGTGTGAGAGTGCTGTGTATGCTGTGGGTGAGAGTGCTGTGGGTGAGAGTGCTGTGGGTGAGAGTGCTGTGGGTGAGAGTGCTGTGGGTGATGGGTGTGAGAGTGCTGGGTGTGAGAGTGCTGAGTGTGATGGGTGTGAGTGATGTATAAATGTTAGAATGGATTTTGTGTGTAGGGGGGGTAAACAAATAAAATAACAGGCATTATGTCCCCCCCTCCCTTCTTACCTTTAGCCTGGGAGGGGGGACTGGTTCCTGGGACTGGGAGGCAGAGTGGCAGTGTTCCCTGGTGGTCCTCGTGGTGAGTGAACTCTAGCCTGCGGGCTAGAGCTCACTCTCGCGAGATCCGGTCGTTGCCATGGCAACGCTCCGGATCTCGCGAGAGGAACCCGGCGGAGCTGCAAGTTAGAGCTCCGCCGGATCCTCTCTCCGTGCAGGCTGGCTCCCACCCTCTCTCCCCGCCGGCGGCCGCATTGGATAGCATGTGGGCCGGTGAGGGAGATCTTTGATCTCCCCACCGGCCCGACATGGAATACAGCGGGGCCGGCGCTCGGATAGTGCCGGCCCTGCATAAACCGGCAGGGGAAGTCCTGGGACCTTCCCCTGCCGGCCTCGGCCCCACGGCCATCGCGGCCCACCGGGCATTTGCCCGGTGTGCCCGATGGCCAGTCCGGGCCTGAACACACATACACATAGATACACAGACACATGCATATACACATACAGACAGACACACAGACAGAAACACAAACAGATATGCATACAGACATAAACACATAGACACACAGATACACACACAGAAACACACATAGACATACAGACATATACACACAGATACACAGACACATGCATATACACATACAGACAGATATACACACAGAATCACACACACAGACACACAGATACACATACAGACATACACACATACAGACACACAGATACACATACAGACATATACACACACAGTTACACATATAGATAGAAACAGACATAGGCAGATACACAGACACACATGCATATACACATACAGACAGATATACACACAGAAACACACGCAAAGACTGATACCCACACAGACAGATATACAGACACAATGAAAATATACAGTTTTATCCACCCTCCTGTTTCCTACCTTTTGGGTGAGGGAGGGTAACTGGGGTCCAGTGGCTGGCTGAGGCTGTTGGGAGTCGGACTCTTTCCCATTCTGCGCTACTCCTCTCTTCCTCCCTCCCACGCGACAGTCTCTGTGTTTGCTAGGGGAAAGTGACTGCACTTCCTCCTAGTGCCCTCACAGGGGGCCCGGTCGCCCTGTTAAAGCCACTGCACTGACCGGACTCCTGCAGACTCTTTGCCATCGGATGGCCCTAAAAGCATGGGCCACCCGATGGGCCTCCTCATCATCCGGCTCACGGTGGTAGTTCCATGTGGACTGCACGCACCACAGAGGCTGGCGGGCTCAAGGGGCAGCTGCTTTGGGCCCTCTAGGAATGCTTGGGCCCGGGGCAGCTGCCTCTTTTGTCCCTCATTAAAGACGGCCCTGCTAAGATGGGACGGAATTGATGGGAGTAAAGGGGGGTTGGTGTGATTGCAAAATTGGATCGAAGGAATCGAATATATGGGGGAACTCTACAGGTGGTGATCCTGTATGTTTTTAAAATTTTAATTTTTTAAGTAAAGTTTAGGTGGCGATTTTCTCTGGGTGATAACCAGTCAATATTTGTCCAATATACGTCATGCATTTTAAAATCTATTTGTTTAGCAGTTGCGACTGGCCATCTCGATTTAATAAATAAATTGACATCACTATCTAACAAAGTTAGTCCAATATACTTTACAGTGTATAAATGTAAATATATTTCATGTTTATTAATTTCTAGTCTAGATATATTCACACAATGTAATTTAAAACAATATACTTTTTAAATGCAAGTTACAAATTAAATTATGGAAAATCAAAGAAACAAATCTTGCTCCTAATGAGAAATAATATTGAATGGACTGCATGGAATTCAAAACCATATTTTTTTTTTTTATAATAAACTGACAAAATCTTGTTTTGAATAGTGCTTTTTTTTTATAGGTTAAAGTGGAAGAGATCACATCAGTTTTCCTGTCATTCAGTTATTCATTTCAATATGACCTATAATCTTGAGAAAAATATGTACTGCCAGTTGTCAAAATGCCATGCTACAAAATTTCAATTCATCTTTCCAAACGGAGAGGATTTCAGAAAGAGGAATACACTGATGTTTCCTACAATGCTCTTATGAAAATATATTTGCTCTTAATGTGTCATCTAGTGTCAATAATGTTGATTTGAAACTGACATCATAAGCCAATCAATATGACTACCTGTGCAATTATACTGCAGCTAAGCTGATTAGACATACACACGCTGCTTCTGATAAATGCCACTTCCAGTAAAGTGTGTTAAAGGCATTGCCTCTATATGGATAACAGAAACCTATAAAATGTTATATTATTTAAGAATGTTTTATAGTACATATTAGCATATAATATACATTTTAAAATATATTTAACAGAGTGTTTTTTTTTCTTTAGAATCACTGTTTTTGTGTAACCAAGACTTTTTTTTATTTACAACATAGTCTTGGAGGCAAATGTAATGGTACATTATATTTTACCAGGGGCATTACTTGATCCATTAAATAGGTTAATATAGCTCGGAAAGAAAGCCTGTAAGGGCCATTCACCGAAGATAAAACTGTAGGTAATGGAATAGGGAATTGCACATTTTAAAACAAAATAGCCAAACTGAAAAAATTACTAAGTGAAAAAGTATTTCCAATTAACGAATAACCCTATAGAAAAAATATTATACTGGTAAAAAGATTTCCCCCTTTTAATATCACCCCTATATGTTATTTTACACAAACCCTTAATTATCTTACATATAAATGCATAGTATTTTCATGGGCTAAGGGAGAGTTGCCTATGGTGTATTTAGATGTACCACTATACAAATCTTCTTGGCAGCTGGGAGCTATGCTTATACAGGAAACAGTCTGCAAGAACACATTGAAGATTATTCAGCTCACAGAGATAATATTCATAAGGCACAATCCATGTGAGTGTCATTAACTCTCATGGCCGTTCCAGGATTCAGGGTAATTTCTCTCTAAAGTTCTTTTCCACGTCTTAGATCTAAGCTGAGCATATATTGGAGATGAGCTATTTCAGAGCTATGCTATGTAACAGATACAGAAGGTTAGATTCACAGGGTTAGATCAGATTTATTCAGGGTTAGTAAACAGCTAAACTATATCATTTTTTCAGCAATATCAGATATATATATAATGAATTGTAATGGCTTGGCACTCTCCTTTAAGTAATTCCTACAAAAACTTGCCTTGGTACAACTCCCAATGCGTCCAAAATATAGAATGAAGTGATCCAGGAGGCACTCATAGGTCTTTAATTAGCAAAATTCAAGTTACACACAGTTGATAGATCAACGTTTCGACCCTGACGGGTCTTTTTCAAGATCACTGAATGTGTGTGCAAAATGTGTTTACATATTGAATATAAAAATGACACTTACCAATCAATAATGTGAAGTCCCACCGCCCGTTACCACCCGGAAGTGCTGAGAAGCCATCTGTGACGTCATGCCGTTGGACACACAGCGGGGTAGAGCGTGGTTACCCTGGTTACCGTCAACTAAAAGAATGAATGTGATCGGGTGAAGGGGAATTAAAATAGGAGGAAATAACTATCGAGGAGCAAATATATATATTAATATAGATCAAATTATATCCTCCAACAAGAATAATAATATGAAACGATCCATAATAAATTATACTTAAATAGCAGCATAGGAAACCCAAACAGTGTGAGAGAATGTGATCAGTCGTGAAAAAAAAAGTGAAATAAAGGTGACAGTGAGTGAGACACATAACAATCGGCTATACAATATGTGACAAGCTGGGTCACCTAAACTTGCTGCTATATGACTAAACATATTTTTACATTATAATCGGAGTTGTAGTCTAATAACTTTACAAGCAAATGGACACAATGTGACATGTTAATTGCTTCAAGATAATCTTGCTTACAAAAAATGCTAATCATATATGGTCTAATTGCAGAGAACTTATCAAACATGGAAATTGCAAGAGAAAATTGCGGGAAAGTGCATCTGAGAGCATATGAGTTCTATTGATTCTTGTGTATTTTGACAATGAATTGTTCTTTGCTTGTTCTAATGTCTGTATTATTAGATTGTTGGCTTTTCTACCATTTATGTACATTCTGTTTCCCTGACATCAGCATTGCATCAGTGCATCTCTATGAGACAAATTCAGCGTGTCTATGCAGAGTGTGGAAAAGGCAGTGTTTACATGAAAATTTTGCAAGGAATGATTATACTCACCAGAACAACTAAATTAAGCTGTAGTTGTTCTAGTGGCTATAGTGTCCCTTTAAGTTCTCATTGTTGGGTTTTGACTATCCTGAACTCTCTTAGTAACCAGGAACTCACATGCCTCATGGTTAACCCGCCCCAATGTGCCCCTATTTCTTTCTTCAATTGTCTTCAAATGTTAAATAAAACCCATGATAATAGGCAGAAACTACTTAAAATAAAAGAATGACATGTTTCATAAAAAGCACCCAAAATGTAATTAAAAACAGTGCAAAATAATCAGAAAAATGAATAAATAAATAAATAATAAATAAATAAATAAGCAAAATAATCCAAATGGGTCTATTAAATGTTCACTATATGGTCAGGAACACAAACATGTATTCCTGACCCTATAGTGTTAAAACCACCATCTAGCGCCCGTGGGCCCCATATGCCTTTATAAATATAGTAACATCTTACTGTATTCAAGACAGAAACTGTAGATCTGCATGCTGTTTGCCTAAAAAAAAAAAAAGCAGTCTGCTGCCATCATCAGAAGTGGTAGCCTGATCCAATCACAGTGCTTCCCCATGGGATTGGCTGAGACTGACAAAGAGGCAGATCAGGGGCAGAGCCAGCATGGTTCAAACACAGCCCTGGCCAATCAGCATCTCCTCATAGAGATACATTGAATCAATTAATCTCTATGAGGAAAGTTCAGTGTCTGCATGCAGAGGGAGGAGATACTGAATGTTTGGATGCATTTTAGGCAGCCATGACCCAGGAATGATCTCTAACAGCTATCTGAGGAGTGGTCAGGGAAGTTATCACTAGGTTTTAATGTAAACACTGTATTTTCTCTGAAAACACCGTGTTTACAGCAAAAAGCCTGAAGGTAATGATTCTACTCAACGGAACAAATTCAATAAGCTGTAATTGTTCTGGTGACTATAGTGTCCCTTTAAGGGCTTTATGCTTACTGATCTCCATCTGATCAGTTTATCAATAGAAAAGATGTTTGGGGATGGCAGAATTTAGCTCATATTGCTGTTTTTCAAAAAAGAAAAAAAAAGATTGAGAAGGCAATTTAGATAGCCAAAAAGGAGGAAAATGGTAGCTATGACTGTGCTGACATGCAAAAAAAAGGCTATAACATTGCCTGGCCTAATTGCTATTCTAATGGTATTAATCTAATGATTTACGTCATAAAATAAAGCATAATGAGATGCTTTAGAGGCACCACTAGGGGCAGTGTGTAACAATCCTTAAGCCATGTGCTTCTGGCAGTGGCTACACAGGCCAGCCTACTTAGGAATTCACTGAATAAAAATCAGATGTAGGAGGAATTCAGTCTTTTTGCCTTACCTGACTGAACTTAAGATGTACTGGTGCTTTGTTTGTAAATTGAATCCATTGTAACCTTTAGCAACTGTCATAGCCTTTGTTTGTAGTTATTGCATTTTAGTACATTTACATTCTGCTAGCATTGTTTACTTGTTATTATAATTATATTAAATATACATTTAGTTATTGTATTGTATAATTATTGTAGTACATTTACATTCTGCTAGCATTGTTTACTTGTTATTATAATTATACTAAATATACATTTAACGTTACAAAGTTTTGTGTATTTTATATCCACATATTCGACCATAATACCCCAAACTCTAAAAACATTAATGTTATTATTTATTGTTTAATTATAATATATTAATTAAAAGATTAATATTCAGATTTAAGTCACGGCCACATGCAAAAGCAGGCATTTTCAAAGCCATTTCGGAATTGTGGATATTAGCTTATTAGATATCTGGATTAAAACAAAAATAGGAAGTGAGATAATTTAGTTTTCTAATCATTCATTAATAATGAATTAATAATTAAGAGTTTTCCTTTTGCAATCATGTATTAATGAAGAATGAGGAACAGGATTCATTTAAATTTCAAAATAGGGTATTTGTTCAAAAAGGAAAATAATCTTCAGAGTGCAATTGAACACCCACGCACCACTTCCACCTTTCAGTGTGGGAAAAAACAGTGCCATATTAGCTTCTCTAAACTCAAGACTGAACAAGGCCAAACTACCACAATGAAAGGCAATTGAAAAAAGGGGAGCAACCGCAGGCTTTGCCTTGAAATTATAGACCTGTGGGGAATAATATTCAGGGAATATTCATTAGGAAGAACATTTTTAGCAAAAGACATTTGGCTTTATGAAACTGTCAAACTAACTTAATTGCATCCTATAGAAAAGGGTGTTGCAGTGGATGTGATAAAGCTTTGTATGTTAGTTACTTTTGGAACGTGTTTCCTGTATGGATTTTTTAGGGATCCCAGTAACAGAGTCCCTCTAGCCCTTGGACAAATTAATACGAGCCACAGGCAGGCTCATGTGAATACCTGCCGGGAAGAAGAGCTGCAGCAGAATAGGCAGAGGGGATGCTACCTGTCTGGAAAAAAGATCTGCAGCAGAATAGGCAGAGGGGATGAAACCTGCCTGGAAGAAAAGCTGCACAGGAATAGGCAAAGGGGATGATACCTAAATGAAGAGAATAGTCTGGTCGGGTGGAAGAGTTCCGGAGAGACCCAAGTCAAGCTTCGGTGACTGGGGTTGAAGCATTCCAGGCTCCCTCCCCAACGGCTATGAAGCAGATTGGGTGGAGGTACTCAGTCAGAGTACAGAAGCTCTGTCACATTTGGTGGTAGTGGTGGGATGGCTTCTTAGCTACTGGGGAAACCCCCAAGACACCACCAAGACACCACTGGGATCCTTCACATCTTCTACAACTTATGGATATTGAGAGCTCTAGCATCCATGCAGGAGGAGTTCCAGAGAAGACTGCAATAAGCTCGGTCCCAGAGCCATGGCCCTTTCTCGGTAGAGGGCGAACTGGTCTGGAGAGATGCGATCAGTCAGTACATCTGAAGAGATGTCCTCTTGGAAGTTCAGGTTCTCTGGAGGGAATCCCTTCCAATCCAGGAGCAGCAACTTCAGGATTACCTGGATTTGTGCATACATTTTCTGGGAGAGCAGCCCCTGGAGAAATGGGTGGTTGAACTTGAGAGACTTGTCTGTAGATGATGGTTACCAGGCTTTACAGTGGTATTATCAGGATTACAGTTGATCCAGCACACAGAATAGTATCACACCTAGGACTAAGGATAAGGTCTAACCAGAGCTTAGAATGGCCGGACCTAACGTACCAGAGAATAGTCAAAATTCTAGCCGAGGTCAGGGACTCAGAGTGAGACACAGCAATAAGGCAAAACCAATAGTCAAGGGTACCAAAAGTCAGGGAAGTCAAAATAAAGCCAAAGTAAAAAATCAGAAAAACACAATCAGGAACACACTCTCGGATAACCATCTACGGGAACCCACATCAGAACAATGAGCTTAAGGAATAAGTGAGTTTAAATAACCCTCTTGCAGATCCAATTGGATGTACCTAGCCTTTGACCCCAAAACGTGTGTGTGCGTCTTTTGTGTGACATCACCCGCTCTTCAACATCGTCTTTACCGTGAACGGGCATGGGGCTATATAATAGCGTGGTTCCGCAGCGGCCGGCGTCCACCAATATGTCGCAAAAGCCAGGCATCATAATCTTAGGAAGGTAATTATCTCCGTGTTTGTCACATGGAGACGAAGGATACCCCCACTTGAAGACCGCCCACCGGGCGGACACGACAAGGTTTGAGAGGAAATTTGGCGTGGAAAGAACTGATTTTGCGGCCAGCATGAATATCAGAAGCAGGAACCCAAGAACAACCGGCAGGCCCATAACCCTTCAAATCAACCAAGTACTGCAATGACCCACAAGAAAATCTGGAATCATTTATAGAGGAGACCTCATACTCCTCCCATCCAGCAACAACCAAAGGAGGAGGAGGGACAAAAGGAACAGTATACCTATTGCAGACAAGAGGTTTAAGCAAAGAGACATGAAACAAATTAGGTATACGTAAGAAGGCAGGAAGTGCAAGAGAATACGAAACTGCATTGATTCTCTGAACAATTTGAAAGGGACCAATAAATCTGGGTGCAATCTTCATGCTAGGAACCTTGTGTGTAATATTCTGCTAGGAAAGCCATAATGATCACCCACCTGGTAAACAGGGTTGGCACCACACTGCTTGTCAGCAGGAAATTTGAAACAGGCAGCAGCAGTTTCAAGAGCTGTGTGGTCCTTAGTCCAAGTCTCACGTATACATGCAAGATGTTCATCTAGAGCAGGAATAGCCATGTCAGAGAATATCGCATTCAACTAAAAATTATGGTTAGATTATAGTTGGAGTAATCCTTTAAGTCCCTCTCCTCTTGGAAGCTTCAGGACACAGTGCCTTATCAAAGACAACCTCCTGTACAATTCCCCATTTGGCAATAGGGGCTCACTCTGTAGAGTACTAGTACCCTTACTAGATGCGTATACAGGGAGTGCAGAATTATTAGGCAAGTTGTATTTTTGAGGATTAATTTTATTATTGAACAACAACCATGTTCTCAATGAACCCAAAAAACTCATTAATATCAAAGCTGAATATTTTTGGAAGTAGTTTTTAGTTTGTTTTTAGTTATAGCTATTTTAGGGGGATATCTGTGTGTGCAGGTGACTATTACTGTGCATAATTATTAGGCAACTTAACAAAAAACAAATATATACCCATTTCAATTATTTATTTTTACAAGTGAAACCAATATAACATCTCAACATTCACAAATATACATTTCTGACATTCAAAAACATAACAAAAACAAACCAGTGACCAATATAGCCACCTTTCTTTGCAAGGACACTCAAAAGCCTGCCATCCATGGATTCTGTCAGTGTTTTGATCTGTTCACCATCAACATTGCGTGCAGCAGCAACCACAGCCTCCCAGACACTGTTCAGAGAGGTGTACTGTTTTCCCTCCTTGTAAATCTCACATTTGATGATGGACCACAGGTTCTCAATGGGGTTCAGATCAGGTGAACAAGGAGGCCATGTCATTATATTTTCTTCTTTTATACCCTTTCTTGCCAGCCACGCTGTGGAGTACTTGGACGCGTGTGATGGAGCATTGTCCTGCATGAAAATCATGTTTTTCTTGAAGGATGCAGACTTCTTCCTGTACCACTGCTTGAAGAAGGTGTCTTCCAGAAACTGGGAGTTGAGCTTGACTCCATCCTCAACCCGAAAAGGCCCCACAAGCTCATCTTTGATGATACCAGCCCAAGCCAGTACTCCACCTCCACCTTGCTGGCGCCTGAGTCGGACTTGAGCTCTCTGCCCTTTACCAATCCATCCATCTGGCCCATCAAGACTCACTCTCATTTCATCAGTCCATAAAACCTTAGAAAACTCAGTCTTGAGATATTTCTTGGCCCAGTCTTGACGTTTCAGCTTGTGTGTCTTGTTCAGTGGTGGTCGTCTTTCAGCCTTTCTTACCTTGGCCATGTCTCTGAGTATTGCACACCTTGTGCTTTCGGGCACTCCAGTGATGTTGCAGCTCTGAAATATGGCCAAACTGGTGGCAAATGGCATCTTGGCAGCTGCACGCTTGACTTTTCTCAGTTCATGGGCAGTTATTTTGCGCCTTGGTTTCTCCACACGCTTCTTGCGACCCTGTTGACTATTTTGAATGAAACGCTTGATTGTTCGATGATCACGCTTCAGAAGCTTTGCAATTTTAAGAGTGCTGCATCCCTCTGCAAGATATCTCACTATTTTTAACTTTTCTGAGCCTGTCAAGTCCTTCTTTTGACCCATTTTGCCAAAGGAAAGGAGGTTGCCTAATAATTATGCACACCTGATATAGGGTGTTGATGTCATTAGACCACACCCCTTCTCATTACAGAGATGCACATCACCTAATATGCTTAATTGGTAGTAGGCTTTCAAGCCTATACAGCTTGGAGTAAGACAACATGCATAAAGAGGATGATGTGGTCAAAATACTCATTTGCCTAATAATTCTGCACGCAGTGTATAATTTAAATACCTATTCACAAATGTTATCTGCTGTTTGTCTTAGATTATCTTGTACGTAGTGAAGCAGTAGGATGACGACCATTGTTGACAAAAAATTAACTATGTCCAGATGAGTCATGGGTAGCATTATTCCTGGAAAATTTGGCCCACGGTTGCAAGTCAGACCAGTTTTCCTGAGTGCCATTAATAAAACCTCATAAATAAAGTTCCGATGACTGGTTAGCCCTCTCAGCCGCACCATTAGTTTGAGGATGGTACGAAGATGAAAATGACAATTCTATAACCAACTGTTTATTAAATGCTCTCCAAAATCGTGACACAAATTGTGCCTCTGTCTGACACAATATTTGTGGAATACCATGCAATTTGACAATTTTGCATATAAATATATGAACCAGGTCTTGGGAAGAAGATAACTTTTTTAGCAGAAAAAAGTGTGCGATTTTAGAAAAACAATCAACCACCAATAGGATGGTGGTAGAGTTATTAGAAAACGGGAGTTCTACAATGAAGTCCATAGACAAATGAGACCATGGGACACTGGGTATAGGAAGTGGTTGTAATAACCCACATGGTAGTTTTTGGGGAACCGTAGAAACCGCACAAACAGTACAGGCCTCCACATACCCTGAGATGTCTTTTCTAAGAGAAGGCCACCAAAATAATCTGGAGACAGCGAATACAGTTTTATTAATACCCGGATGTCCAGCTGTCACATTATCGTGGAACACTCTTAGTATCTCTTTTCTTTATAGCAATGGAATAAACAATCTATCTTGAGGTTAATCACTACATGCCTGAGACTGAGCCGCCATGATAGCACAAATAAGAGGTGATGACAAGGAAAAGACAGTAGAGGCAATGATACACTCAGGTGGAACTATAGGAGATATCTCTTGTTCTTGTTACGATTCTATGTCAAATAGCCTAGATAGGGCGTCAGCTTTGACCTCAGGAAAAAGCAAAAACATATACAAACTAAAGAAAACAAAATAATATACGTAAAACTAAAAGTCTTCCCAGGTGTACCTCACAAACACCTAACAAATAATTGAAAACGAAGAAAGGTGGGTGGGGAGGGGGGAAGTATACATATATAAAGAAATTTACACAACCTGGAAATATGAACCAGGATAGATGGATCAATTGCAGATCTATAATAACAACAAACACAACATAGTGTAATACAGTAAAAAAAAATAATAAAACCAAATGAAGGTGTTGGTAGCAAACTCACAAACATGTGATGAATCAGGCTTCTCACCCCACCAGGGGTTAAAACGAACCAGGAGGCTGGTGAATCTCAGGTGATGGAAATCCTTATATATGAGAAGGAAAAAAAATGCACATAGTGAGATATAATTAAAGCCAAAAAGAAAATGTATTAGATTGCACTTACAAACAGGCAGAAAATCTGAGCATATCTCTACACAGGGTGGAACTTGGCAGCAGCATGGTAGGTCTCAGGATGCCAACAGCAGCAGCAAAGTGGTTAACATAAAAACAGAAAAAAACAAAGTAAGGACTGGAACAAAAATCAATACAAATCCAAACGTATATCCAATGCGTTTCATCCAATAGGGGACTTCCTCAGGGATCTATGGTCATCCCTCATAATGGGGGCTTCTTATAATGCTGATATTCCTTGTGGATCTGTTTCACCTCATGGCATGCATTCCACTACGAAACGCAATGACGTACATCCGGTGTGACCCAGGAAAGGGTAAATTATGTGGTCGTTCGTATGAATATGGCATTCGGATGAATGGAAGAGCAGCTAAAACAGCACGTGTACATGCTACTAGGGAAAGCATGCACATAACATCATCTTCCAAACCTGTTTGGAGCAATTCCCTTAGTTCCTGTGACAATTTGGATGTAGGGTTCCGTTCTAAGATTTCATAAGTTTAACATTTAATGTTCTTAGGACCTGGTCTGTACATGATGATAAAGTTAAAGCGTGACATGAACACAGACCATTTAGCTTGTCTAGAAGACAGCCTTTTAGCATCTCCAATATATGCCAAGTTTCTGTGATCATTCATGATCAGAAGTGAGTCCTTGGAACCTTCCAAAAGATGTTGCCATTCTTTCAGAGCTAGTGTAACAATTCTGTTACCAATATCAGTTACTCTCCGCTGGAAACAACTTTCTAGAAAAGTACCCACAAGAATGCAAAGGAATATCCTGACTCTCCCTTTGAGAGAGAACAGCCCCTACCCCTGTCTCAGAGGCGCCTACCTCCAGTATGATGGATTTGCTAGTGTATGGATGTACCAATATGTCAGCAGATGTGAACAATTTCTTAAGAAGCTCAAAAGCATCTCTACCTTCTTTAGACCGTTTAGTACAGTTAGACCCCTTACGTGTCATATTGGTGATGGGGGCTATCACAGTAGAGAAACCTTTGATGAATCTCCTATAGTAATTAGCAAACCCACTAAACCTTTGAATGGGTTTTAACCCATTAGGTAATGGCCAGTGTAGAATGCATTCTACTTTACGAGGGTCCATCTGAAAACCAGAAGCCAAAATATTATATCCCAAGAACTGTACCTCCGTCTAGTCAAATATGCATTTCTCAAGTTTGCAATAGAGCCAATTTTCAAGCAAAGTTTGCAATACTTGCTTCACATGCCTATGATAAGTCTGAAGATTGGGGGAATAAATGAGAATATCATCCAGATATACTAATACAAAAGTATAAATGTAGTCTCCGAGAACATCATTAATTAAATCTTGAAATGCAGCCAGAGCATTGCAAAGGCTGAAGGGCATGACAAGATACTCATAGTGACAAATTCTTGTGTTAAATGCAGTTTTCCATTCATGACCCTCCTTAATCCTTACCAAATTGTAAGCACTCCTAGGGTCGAGTTTGGTAAGCACCTTAGCTCCCTGGAGTCTGTCAACAATTCTGAGATAAGAGGAATGGGATAAGCATTTTTGATGGTGATCTTGTTCAATGCCCTACAGTCAATACATGGTCGTAACTCTCCATCTTTCTTGGATACAAAAAAGAACCCTGCACCTGCAGGTGAAGAAGACTTATGCATGTGACCCTTTAGTAGAGACTCTTTGAGAAGGATGAGGGAACTATTATAGACAATAAACTAGGCCAACATGGGCACTGTCAATCAACAGTTGCTAAGGCCATGTATAAAAAGATTTATGTATAAAAAGGGCATTCATTCAATATAACTTGCCTCTTTTGAAACCAATGGTAAGACCACACCCTGAATTTGCTGTGCAATCTTGGACACTTGTTCTAAAGAAGTGTATTATGGCAATTAAAAAGTGGTGGGCTACAAAATTAATGAAAGAAATTAAAGAACATTTTAGTTAGGAAGAAAGGTTAACAAATCTTAGTTGAGTTTCAAAAACCTCAGAGGGCATATGATAGCATTATACAAATAAGTTCATGGGAAATGCCATCCGTTGTCTGGAAATCTATTCATAAACAGGAATATACATAGGACACAACATCACGCACTTAGACTGAAAGAAAGATGATGTAGTCAAAGGCAAAGGAAAGGTGTTTTTTTTTTTTTTTTTTACAGTAAAAACAATAAGGATGTGGAATTCTCTGCCTGAAGGGATGATTTTATGAGAGTCTGTGCAGATGTTTAAACTGGATGAATACAAAATATTCAGGAATATCATTTTTAATTTCTAGGGTAATAGCTTCTTAATCCAAGGAGAAATATGACTGCCATTCTGGGATCAAGCAGGATTTTTTTCCTAGCTTGTTGCAAAATTGGAAATGAATCAAACTGTTTTCTCTTTTTTTTTTCTTTTGGAACAGTAAAAACATATGTGAGAAAGGTGGGACATAATGTACACATGTTTCTTTTCATCCTATGGAACTATGTAGCTATGTAAAACTAGCATTACTGTGGCTCAAAGATTCTATCATGTATCTAAATTGAATAAGAACTGACACTAGCTACCCTATTATTCTACAATCCTCATACCCCAGTAGGGATTCAACAACAGCTGAGTGGTGTGAAAACTATAGATTGCCCATAAGAGAAGGCCTTCTAACAGCAGACGTGGGGGAGGCAGCAGATCCCTCTGTTTGCTGTTTTAAATTATACCAGAGGTCTTGCCTCCACTCTCACCTCCCTCCACGCCGGTGAGGGATATCCCGGCGCCTTTTGCCTATGCTACTCCAGTGATGCCTGCACAGCTTACCATCCAGAGCTCCCAGCGTCCAGTGGACAAGATGGCGGATGCCACTTGTACACCAGCGGCTTGGGAACTGCAACTCAATTTCATGCCCAAACTGGATGAGCTACTTGCCAACTTCTGTAATTCACTTACCCTATGCCTAAGTTCTCCTCGTAAAGTACCAGCAGTGCCACCCATGCTGCAGACCACTCAGCACCACACGCCTCCTGGGTGATGCTCAGACACATCCCTGAAGGTAAAGAAGAAAAAACAACTGCTTCAAAGAGTGCTGCAGCGCACAAAGCTCCATGCTGCTAGGGTACTTAATCCTCCTAGGTCACAGCCTGGGCAGGCACATTCCCCTACTTACCATTCACACCCTCGGAGGGCCACTTTTACTCGTGTGCACAAACATCCTAGCGAAGGCCCTCAAGACCAAGTCGTGCTGGGAAATCACGCTGGGACTTGTAAGCTTGATGAACTAAGCTGTGTTGAGGCCTGGGGCAGAAGGGGCTCAGACATGTGGAACTCTGGATACCAGTGCAGTAACCTGTATGTGCAGGGTGTAGGTTGACTTCTATTTCCTACACTTAGCAGCACTGTAGTGCAAGAGTTTCATTGCTATGTTATGTAGTGCCTTAACCAAAACTAACATAATCTTACTCAATAGCATGTCTCCTGTCTCATAAGCCTCTTATTATGACATTTTATGCAGTTAGTCAGTTGATATATGTTCATAATACTTTTGATCTCTCTCCATTGACATACCTATTATGCTTGTTTTCCTTCCTTTAAAAAAGTAATTTTCTATGTCATGGTAAGAATTGTTTTTGTGATTATTGAGGATTGTCTCTGCTATTGTGGCTTTGCGGGCCTGATTTGTACATCCATGCACAGAAAAAAAAAGAATAAAAAAAAAAAAACTATGGATTGCCCTCTGCTGTTCCACAATTCTATCCACCATCTGTAAATTGGAATTCCACAGTGTGCTATCATCCTGTTATTTACAGTATGTGGTCAGCCCTCTTTTCTTTTGCTCAAGCAAAGAGTTCTCGTACTGCAGAGGAAATGCCTGACAATCTTCATGCAACGTTATAGTTTGCAGTATGGTTGGACCACCACTACCAACCATTATACTTAAGCACCATGGACTGCCACCAGTGTGCCATCAAGGAAATAAAGACATGCTGGCCAGTAGGAGCACTCAATAAAACTGGTCAATGATGCTGCCACACTCAGTAGATGCTGCCACACTACTACTGCCACACTCAGTGTAGGCAGGATTCACATGTGTAGTAAACTGAAGCCACACACTGTATATGTATATACAAGCAATTTCCAAAGCACTGGAATAAACACACACTGCAAATAATTTGTCTAACAAGAAATAGAAAATAAAAAAATCTCTATCAATTGCATTTTTGGATGTAGCCACACAACAAGACTCAGCCAGAGAAGGCGAAACCACTACATTTGAATGAAAGACATTTGAAACCAATATAAGCAACACCACCAACACATTTAGGATAATTTTTCTACAAAGAGTTTTTTTAAATGACCTGCCACACCCAGCACGCGTGATTGGGCAAAACTCTTGGCACAATAAAGCTGTTTATTTGCCCCCACCCAAAAAAAATCACAAATTAAAACAAGTTTGTTTGAGATTTCACAAGTCGATTCTACCAAGATTCTGGTGCGTGGTAGCTCAGAAATCACAACTACGGCCAACAACTCTTATTCTACTATTGTTATGAGTATTTCACCTGGCTTTTTTTTTTAATATATCTTGTTTTATATATAGTAGCTGAAATATGAACATGTGATACAACCTAGAGCTCAATCAGCTGTTCCACTGCCTTTTGCAACAGGCAGTCTTCTGGATGACCAACATATCATTATATTTTTACATACCCTGTTATTTTTGTTGTGTGTGTGTGTGTGTGTTTATTTTTAGTGATTATTATTTTACTATTTTCAATGTATATATTTCCATGTCTTTGTAACAGCCTGTGCTAATCATACTTTGCATATCCCTGGCACATTGCTTATTTTATCACCTTCATCTTGTCCATTATGTTAAAAGTTAGTTTAACCAGCTCGGAACAATATATCTTTCTTGTTATTTGTTTAATGGTTATATTTCCCTACATGAATATCTCTGTCTTATCTCTGTAATTGTCAATCTTTCCTTTGGTTTTTGCTTAAATGACCCTTAAATCAAATGTTCATAGATGCATATCCCCACCCCTTAGCCCATCTAGTCTTAATATATCTCTCTCCCTCAACCTGATTTTAAAACTTACCCAGCCCAGAAAACAACCCAGAGCTAAACCAGCTGTTCCACTTTTATTTTTCACTATGTGTGTTTTGTTTTCATCTACAGACCTCATACCACTAACAAGAATCCAACATATGACCACACTGTTATTCTTAATAACCCGTTCTCACTCCAATTTTGTTCACATCACTACCCCCATAAGCACACACCTCAAACTGGAAAACAAATTATCATACACCATGGCCTGCTCTGTTGCTGTAACTTATCTTCTGAGTGCTGGTGGAGAGTTATAAAAAAATAGCCCTCCTAACCCACCTCACAAAATTATAAAGTATCCCACTCACTATATGGGCAAACAAAAATTATGTCAGAATTCCTATTCCTTATTTTACTTGCCCTTGCAAATGATGTGGAGCCTAGTTAATTCTAGTCCTAATATCCCCACATAACCCCCCTTCTGCCTTTGATTTCCTTTCTGGCACAATTGAGATCCCTTTTACTAAATGTATTATTGTTGCTGGAATCTACCATCCACCTAGCTCTCCGGTGCACTCCCTTTCTGACATAGCCAACTACTAAGTGAAACAGCATGCTCAAAACCAAAAAAGTAAGCTGTTGCTTTTTGGAGATTTTAATATTGATTGGCTGAATCCTAAAAATAATAGATCATGTACGTTGTTTAAGACTTTGCAGCTAACACAATTAATTTCCTCCCCGAATCGCATTAATATTAAAAGCCAGAACCATACCATGCTAGATTGGATTCTCTCCAGTTGTCCTGACAGAATCCAGGAGGCGGGCATTCTCTCTAACAGTTTCAGTGACCACTGTCTAGTATACTGCATACACAAAATAATGGTCACTAAATTCCCTCCCAAGATTATAATCACCAGGTCTTTTAACAAAAATTGAATCTTGAATCCTTTTTAAACGATCTCAAGAACATACCATTGCACAGATTAGGTCTAATACCAGATCTAGACTCTGCAAATGCATTTTTTCAGTCCGAGCTCTTGTGTGTTTGGAATTTGCATGACCCTCTGCGTAAAGTGCGACTAAAAGGGACACACCTGCCCTGGGTTACAGCTGTACCAGTTTAGACATTCACTGTGGTCCAAGTTCAAACGTACTGGATCCATGAACGATCACTGTACTTACAGATAATGGCGAAATGCATGCACAAAACAAACAAAAATGGCAAAGGCCCAATATTTCAGTGAAAATTTGAGCAAACACCGATCAAACCCAAGAAACGTTTGGAAACTCATAAATAGCATACAAACCCCCACAAGCTACTCCCAACCCTCCACTGTCAAAATGGACAACCAAACACTGCAACACCCCTGAAATTTAGCAAATGCCTTTAATAATTATTTTCTTGGATGTGCTACCACCCTGGTTGCTAAGATAGCAGATGACACTCATTTTCGCACCGCAAATAAGGCCCTGCCAAATCTTCAAAATCCTCATATAGAGAAATTAAATTTTAGACCTGTGTCTGTTAGTGTCGTTAATAAACATCTTTATAATTTAAAAATGAAAAACCAGCGTGGACCAGATCAAATCCGAGCAATGTTGCTGAAATTCAGCGCTCCAGCAATTGCTAAACCTGTCACTACCCTTATCAATGAATCCCTGGTGTCAGGATACATACCCAAACTTTGGAAGACTGCAAAAGTTTTACATATCCATAAAAGTGGTGACAATACTTTGGTATCTAACTATCGCCCGATATCATTGCTACCGGTATTGTCAAAAATCTTGGAAGAATGCGTCCATACGCAACTATTTTTGCACGATACATTAACTATGTGAATATTATCAAAGATCAAATTATCTGACCCCTAATCAATCAGGCTTTCGTCCAAATAACTTAACTTCGACTGCCCTTTAAAAAATTTGCAATGGCATCCAAATTGGCATGGAACAAGGAGACTTAACTGGAGCTATTTTCCTTGATTTTGCCAAGGCCTTTAACACAGTAAACCATGGCATTCTTTTGCAAAAACGTAAAAACTCAGGCATATATATATATATATATATATATATATATATATGTTGTATACACAAAGATAATCAGCATTAATACCACCTGCCTAATATCGTGTAGGCCCCTTTTGTCCTGCGACCAGCTCTGAAATGTCAAAGTATGGACTCCACAAGACCTTTGATGATACATGTAGTACCTGGCCAAGACATTAGAAGCAGATCCTTTAAGACCTGCAAGTTGCGAGGTAGGGTCTCCATGGGTTTGGTTTGTTGTTCCAGCACATCCCACAGGTGCTCAGTTGGAGTGTGATCTGGGGAATTTGGAAGCCAACGCAACACTTGAACTCTTTGCCATTATCCTCAAACCATTCCTTAACAGTTGTCAGTGTTCCAGGTTGCCTTATCCTGCTGGAATGGATCACCATTGCCATGAAGGGGTGTATGTGGTCTGCAACAATCTCTAGGTTGGTGATACATGTCAGAATATGCACATGAATGCAAGGATCCAATGTTCCCCAGCAGAATATTCCTCAGAGCATAACACTGTCTTCACAAGCCTGCCTTCTACCCATAGTGCATCCTGATGTAATATTTTCCCAGGTAAATGGCACACATGTACCCAGCCATCCACCTAATTTTAAAGTAAATGTGATTCATAAGACCAGGCAGCCTTCTTCCATGGTCCAGTTCTGACACTCACATCTCCTTTGAAGGCACTTTCAGCATGCTGACTGGTCTGTGGCTACTCAGCAAACTATATTTTGACACATTTCTATCATGGTCAGCATTAAGTTTTTCAGCAATTTGAGCTTCAATAGCTCTTCTGTGTGATTGGACCGGACAGCTAGCCTTTCCCACATGCATCAATAAGCCTTGGGTGCCCATTACCCTGATGCTGGTTCACCAGTTGTCCTTACTTGCACCACTTTTAGTAGGTACTTACCACTGCCTACCAGGAACTCCCCACAAGACTTGCCACTTTGGAGATCCTTTGATCCACTGGTTTAACCATCACTATTTGGCCTTCTTCTAAGGCACTAAGATCTATTCACTTGCCCATCTATCCTACTTCCAACACATAAAATTTACGAACTAACTGTCCATTTTTTGCCTAAACTACTCCACCCCTTTAAAAGGTGCCATTGTAAATATATAATTAATGTTATTCACTTCACCTCCTGGCAGACTCAAATCCGCCTAGCCCAGCGGCATTGGAGGGCTCCATGGGCCCGACAGAACCGGACCTTAAAGATATACTTTGGAGCCTGCCTTCAAAAACGGACCTAGCCACAATGCTGGGAAAATTGGAAACTTCCTTCCAGCACAAGCTGGAAAGCCTCAGCACCGGCAACAGACAGGTAGGCCTCAGGGTCCAAGATTTTGAGGATGATAGGCTCATGCAGGCCCAAATTCAGACCATGACTTCCAGAATTAAGTCCCATGAAACATACCTGTCCCAACTCCAGCGGTCCCTCGATGATGTTGATAACAGGGGCAGGAGGAATAACCTCCGGATCAGAGGATTGCCTGAATCAGCTAATGTGGACCTAGCGAATACCCTGAAAGAGCTTTTTAACCTTATCCTGGGTCGCAATGCATGGCCCCGTGGGACCTACTGTGTCGTCTCCACTACTACATGGTGAAAGAAGAGATAGTGAAAGCTCTGAGAGACACAAGCTCTCCACTTCTGTTCCATGAACACAAAATTCCAATTTACCCCGATTTATTGTGGCTTACTTTACAAGCCAGGAGGTTGCTCAGGCCCATAACGGACCAACTCAGAACATGAAATCTCAAATATCGCTAGGGTTTCCCCTTCCCTCTCATAGTCTCTTACAGGGGAAAAAGGCACATGATACCGACATATCAAGACGTGCCCCCTTTTATCTGAGCCCTAGAGCTCAATGATGTACGCATCATGGACTGGAATGCTTCAGACCCCGTTCAACTGAACGCCCAACAAATGCAAAGGCCGCAAAGACAAAGATGGCGTACTCCCAGAGAACTCAGGCAGCGCCAACAGACATCTGCTGAGCGCGAACACGGAATGAGCAGATGATATCTTCACATCACGGACTACCAGATGGACTTTCACAACACAGCACCGTCAACCCCTCAGGACTAACGCATATCCTCTGTACTTGACATTATGGACTTTACACCTGCCTAAGCTGAGTAGAGCGCTTCCATGAAAGAGGGAACAATGGCCTAGCACCGTATTCCAAACAGATGACTTCTCCCTTCAAAGGACAAGGGGACAGGATTCTAGGTACCCTCCAGTGCGCTACATCCGCACTGTCAGACTTTACTCTTGGCAGACTCTGGGCAGACTGCTGGACTTTATTCTTGTTAAATGTGACAAGGCAATAGGACTGAGACGTATATGTACATAACTCACACAAGTGTATTCTTACTAGCCTCCGTGAGACTCTTGGCAAATTTTACAAGGCAAAAGGACTGAGGCGTATATGTACATAACTCACACATGCCTATTTTTACTAGCCTCCGTGAAACATCTATCTGAGTTCTTAGACCTATGGACTGCTGAACATTTTACCCAACACACAAAATGGTACCCAGGACTCAACCAAGTCGTATGCCTATATAATTGTTGCTAACTGTTCATAATTGCTTGCATGACTATGAAAATAATTGATAACCACTAAGCAAATAGCACACACGCACATTGTGGTGAAGAGGACATGCATGGTCGTTTCAGGTTATTATGTGTGTCTCTTCACTCACATTGCCCACACCATCTTCTAGTCACACATACAAATGCTCTCACCCTCCCCATTTCACTACGCCCCGTCAATGGGATTATAACTCTCACAGCTCTCACAGAGGGACATGCAAAACCACCAAGGTTACTATTACTGACTAGGATGTACAGCAGAGGCATGCAACTGCATAGCTCATGACGTCAGGCATGTACATCATCAGGAGGGGGATAGGCAAGTTGGGAAGAAAAGGGGGAAAAAAAAGGAGGGGGGACTTTTTACTGCCGGACATCTGGGATCCAGTGACACATTCACTAGTTCTTTAACATATTGCGAATATACATTACCTCCACTACGACATCACTATACACAACTGATTTTGACCTGAATGCCGGTCCTAATACATATTTCTTGAAGACTAAGTGTATATACACTCCCAACCGAGACTCTTCACATAACATACTTCCCAAGTACATAAACTTGGAAAGCCATATCAACCGATACATATACACTTGTAAAAGCTAGAGAACCTACTCCTTGTATATAGTTATTTCACTGTTGATAAGAAATGTGTCCACTGTTTGTTTATGCTGTTACCTGATACTGCATTGTAAGACTTACCGAATTGTTCTACATACACTGTGTAACAACATTGGAACAAAGTATAAAAGCACATACGTTCTGAACACACACACTCTATCTTCAGAAGCGCAGGATGGCCCTGTTGACGCTGCTTTCCAAAAACATGAGGGGATTAAACACCCCTGAGAAGCGACACATGACCCTCACTGACTATCTTAAACATAGAGCAGAGGTGGTCTTCATACAGGAGACCCACTTCCACAAAGATTCTGCACCTCACCTTAGGAACATACACAATCCCAAAAGTTATTTTAGCAAATACCCCATGTCAAAATCTAGAGGCGTGGCAATACTGTTTAACTCTCACCTCACCTGTATATATAAAGCACACTACGCTGACGACAGCGGCAGATTCCTCTTTGTAAATGGACTTATAGGGCAAACTATGACCACATTCGCCAATATTTATTTACCCAATAGGAAACAATTTACCACTCTCCGCAAGATCCTCAGCAAACTCAAAACATTCACTGAAGGCCTCTTGCTCCTGGGAGGAGACTTCAATGTCTCACTAGATAGCGCCTTAGATACAACCTCCCAAGCACACTCTTACCAGTTATCTATGCGGATGCCTATCCAAAAACTCCTAGACTTCAATCAGAGATACGATTGTTGGCGAACATGCCACCCAACGGAAAGGGATTACTTCTTTTATTCCCACCTAACAGGCTCATACTCAAGAATTTATATGTTCTTTCTCCCTCATCGATTCTTGAATCTAATCACATCCTGCTCCTATGAGTCTATCACTTTGTCAGGCTATGATCCTCTGTCAATGACACTCAAAATCCCCTCCCTACACCCTTCCAGGGCCCACTGGAAACTAAATGACACCCTATTGAACAATTCAAAAATACATACCCAAATTAGATCAAAGCTTGACCAGTACTTCTCTGTCAACAAATACCCAGACTCACCATATCCAATTATCTGGGAAGACAATACATGCTGAATAAGAGGCTCAATCATAAAAATGGCATCCAGGCATAAGAAACACAGGGACAACCAGAGTACCCAACTCCTCCAAGAGATCAGGTCCCTAGAAATGACCCACAAAACAGACTTAAAGCTAGCGACCTATAAAGCACTATTAGAAAAGAGGACTGAGCTTAACATACTCCTAAACATGCAGACCAAACACAAACTCGCTCTTACCAAAAACCTATATTATGCCCAAGGGGGAAAGAGTGGTCGTTTACTGCCCCATGCCTTGAAAAAAACAAAGAGAAACCACCTTCATAGCCTGAATACAAAACAAGGAAGGCAAAAAATCCCAGCTCATGTCTGATATTTCCAAAGCCTTCCACGACTTCTATTCCTCAGTATAAAACTTGTGCAAGGTCCCTCCCTCACAAGCAGAATTACACGATTTCCTCACACAGAGAATTATATCCACAATACCACACAATGTAAGACATTCCCTAGAACAACAAATTACAGGCGAGGAATTCCATGCAGCGATCAAACACCTGCCCCTAGGTAAGAGCCCAGGCCCAGATGGCCTCACGGCAAAATACTATGTTATTTGCCACCACACTGTCAGGGCATTTTATTAACTCTTTCAACTATCTTCTCCAGTCACCTGTACTCCCCCTGCAAGCCCTAAATGCCACAATAACCCTATTACCCAAATCTGACACAATATGGCAGTTACCGGCCCATCTCACTCATAAACATAGATTTTAAACTTTTTACTAAAATACTGGCAAACAGACTGTGCTCCCCGCACTAACACATCCTGACCAATCAGGATTTATCCTGGGCAGGGAGGCCAAACGCAACACAACGAAGATCGTGAACATAATCTATCACTCCAAACGGTCACGGGGCTCCAGTCTATTCCTGTCCATAGATGCTGAAAAGGCATTTGACAGGGTGTACTGAACCCTAATGACCCACACATTGCAACACATGGGCTTCGGACCAAATTGGCTGCGCTGGCTGGAAGCACTGTACTCCACGTCCACGGCAAAGCTGCGCATCAACGGTAAGCTTTCTGAACTGGTGAAAAATACAAACGGTACGAGACAGGGATGTCCCCTCTCCCCCCTCCGCTTTGTGCTTGTCCTAGAGCCATTCCTCCAATGCATTCGAGACAACTCCCTGATTCAAGGTATAAGAGGCACAGATGATACAGTGCCTTGCAAAAGTATTCACCTCCCTTGGCATTTTTCGTGGGAATTAACCTGGAATTAAAATAGATTGTTTGAGGATTTGCATCATTTAATTTACAGAACATGCTTACCCAATGCTGGACTTACCGGCCGGGCAGTCAGAAGGGAGACCAACCGAGCGAGACATGGCCCAGATGGCAACCCAGCAAAGGCCCAGACCAATCGACTCAAACGTCCATCCGCCAAAGCAGAGCTTCTGGACGACACTCTGCTCCAAGGGAATGACATACAGCCAAGCGGTGAGGGCGGTAGCAAGGCTGATCCGCCCGGACACCCGGCGCCATCACTACGACCCCCGGCCGCAAGCCCTCAGAACGATCTCCAGGCCTCTCAGAGACAAGAGACCGATAAACCGGGAAATGGCGCCAGGAGGCTCAGATATGAACACTCACGCACGCTGGAGCCTAGAGCAAGCCACATGCACAAGCAACCCACAGGACCAAGGCCTCAGGCACCAGCATGGCGCACCTATGCCCCGTGGGATTACAGCCTCCAGCCGGGTCACAACACAAGACCACACTACACAGCCTACGGACAAAGCCAGTTTCCAATGCGGAGACGCCATCAAGGTGATACCTGGCGGGGTAACGGCTTTGCCGCTGACAGGGGTTGGCTGAACTTTCCCTAGGGACTGCCATATGACTAACCACCCTATCCGACGACCAGATGAACAATCGATATGATTTACGATGATTTTGCTTTTTCATCTCTCACTATTTGTGTTCAAATGTGTGTAGTCTAAGCAACCTGTTAATGTTTTAATGGTTAACTTTTACGTCACAACTGAAGCGTGGTTATACTATTTACAATTATGGCACAACTTCTATGACCTTTCGGTAGACACTACTATAACTAACCGACACGAGCATGATAGGTATAGGCCTTAATACTATAACTCAGGATGCCATACTAACAAGTACCAACGAGGTCAGTGCCGTTACCCATGTTATGCCTGCAACTATTGTGAAACCTGTGTTTTACCCACCCATGTGTCACCAGACGCCTGACTAACATGACTTAGCGAGTTACCAATCCGGATCTTTTGATCCTTAGCTTGTATTTTCAAACCGAAGTTTAACTACAATACATATAAAAAAAAAATGAGGCATAGAAAATCTGGAAATGTAATCTAACTTTGCGTATTGATGTACCAACCCTATATTGTAAATCGCTTAAACGTTTCCTCCAATTTCTCTTCTGTATCCCATACTATATGCCTTTAATAAAAGAAAGATTGACTAATTTACAGAACATGCCCACAACTTTGAAGTTTTTTTATTTATTTTTTTTTAATCACAGCTCAAAGTCACTTTGGATAAGTTTCTATGAGCTTGCCACATCTTACCACTGGGATTTTTGCAAAACTGCTCCAGCTCCTTCAAGTTGGATGGTTTGCACTTGTGAACAATCTTTAAGTCTGACCACAGATTTTCTATTGGATTGAGGTCTGGTCTTTGACTAGGCCATTCCAACATATTTACATGCTTCCCCTTAAACCCCTCAAGTGTTGCTTTAGCAGTGTGTTTGGGGTCATTGTCCTGCTGGAAGATGAACCTCCGTCCTAGCCTCAAATCACGCACAGAGTGGTACAGGTTTTGCTCAAGAATATCCCTGTATCTAGCAGCATCCATCTCTCCCTCAACTCTGGCCAGTTTCCCCGTCCCAGCGGCTGAAAAACATCCCCACAGCATGATGCTACTTCCACCATGTTTCACTGTGGGAATGGTGTTCTTTGGGTGATGTGATGTGTTGGGTTTGCACCAGACATAGTGTTTTCTTTGATGGCCGGAAAGTTACATTTTAGTCTCATCAGACCAGAGCACATTCCTCCATACATTTTGGGTGTCTCCCACATGCCTTTTTACAAACTCAAAACATGCCATTTTGTTTTTTGCTGAAAGTAATGGCTTTCTTCTGGCCACTCTGCCATAAAGCCCAACTCTATGGAGCGTACGGCTTATTGTCATCCTATGTACAGATACTCCAGTCTCTGCTGTTGAACTCTGCAGCTCCTCCAGGGTTACCTTAGGTCTCTGTGCTGCCTCTCTGATTAATGACCTCCTTGCCCAGTCCGTGAGTTTTGGTGGGCGGCCGTCTCTTGGCAGGTTTGCTGTTGTGCCATGTTCTTTCCATTTTGTTATGATAGTTTTGATGGTGCTCCTTGGGATCATCAAAGATTTGGATATTCTTTTTATAACCTAACCCTGACTTGTACTTCTAAACAATATCGTCCCTTACTTGTTTGGAGAGTTCCTTGGTCTTCATGGCAGTGTTTGGTTAGTGGTGCCTCTTGCTTAGGTGTTGCAGCCTCTGGAGCCTTTAAAAAAAGCTGTGTATATGTAATGACAGATAATGTGACACTTAGATTGCACACAGGTGGACATCATTTCACTAATTATGGGACTTCTGAAGGTTGCACCAGAGCTTTTTATAAGCTTCATAACAAATAAAAAAAAAGTATGGTCACTAGGGGGTTAAAGTGGGTCTGCCATCTTCTCAGATGTACACTTGGCTAAATATAGATGATGAATAACCATGCCCATTGTATTTATTGTTTGGTGAAACCAGGTATATCTAACTCTGTGCTGTGTCATAAAGAGTAGGAATGAAAATAAAAGATGGGCAGGCTTGTGAATAAAAGTTATGCAGCATGTGAGACATACGACTAAAAGATAACTTTATTATGCATACAATTATTATGCTATTGAAAATTATTATAAAAAAGTAAACAATATTTGAAAGAGAGTTATCAAGGATAAACTAGTGCTACTGTGAGTCCATCATTTCAATAGTGATATCTCCTTATTCAACACTCTGCTCCAGAATAGCACCTGTTCCTGTCTTGATAGATCTACCCGTATCATGTGATGTCACTTTACACAAAAATATAAAATGTTTTGTTTCTGTTTGAAAAGGTTAAACTAAGAGTGTTTGCTCATATCTCAAAGTATATACATTAAAACTAATGCATTTTGTTTATTCATTTAATATACAGGGGATACAGAACTACAAACACGTTAAATTTCCATTTAATTCTACTTCATAAAATACTTCATACAATGAAAGCCATTGGACTGCCATTAAGAATTTGACAATTTCCATAAAGCCTTTATTGCTCTATAACAAGAACATTGTGAATAGGTCTGCTGGTAATTTGAAGTTTCCTCAGGATATAACAATTTATAGCATTTATAAAAAATGATTTCTTAGCTATTACATTTGTCAGAGGTGGTGCATGTCATGCTTTAATGGACAATGTTTTAAAATGATCATTCCTTATTATGTAATATTTATAAAATCAAATTCCCACTTTTGCTTCATGAACATATATAAATCTTCTTTAAGGCTAATAGTAGCTAAGCTAGGCTCCCAATCTATTCTAAGTGTGAAAATTTACCTTTTTGATCTATATTGTAATCTAGAAATTGGTCAAATGTTTTGTTTGATTGCATTTATTACTACTTATCTTATTTTTATATTTTACAAAGATAATCTATTTGTTCAGTGCTTTGCTTGGGAAAAAATTGACGTATAATATGTAGTGATGTCCCGAACAGTTCGCCGGGAACCGTTCGCCTGCAAACATAGCGCGATGTTCGGTCTGCCCCCTATTCGTCATCATTGAGTAAACTTTGACCCTGTACCTCACAGTCAGCAGACACATTTCAGTCAATCAGCAGCAGACCCTCCCTCCCAGACCCTCCCACCTCCATGACGAATAGGGGGTGGACCGAACATCGCGCTTGTTCGCGACCGAGAACACGCTATGTTTGCCTGCGAACGGTTCCCGGCGAACTGTTCGGGACATCACTAATAATATGATTTATTAAGCAAGTTACATGGAATTCTTTTTCCTTATACACTCCCTTTTAGCAAGGCCCAGGGTAGGAATATCACTACTTCTTCTGGAAGACAAGACTCTCTAAAGACCTGGAAATGAGATTTGCTTGGATGGCCTCAAGACCATGTGAATCGGAAGTTGATCATCTACTTATTAATAAGGCCAGCTGCTGCATTCTAGACAAGAAAAAGATTAATCTCTTTATTGCACAGTTCATTTTCATAAAATAAATAAAGCATTCATTTGATCCATGGAATTAGTAGGTACCACAGTGTTCAATATCCTTAGAAACAATCTGTAGGTTTACACAAAGGCAACGATCTCTAGTTTTAGCGATTATGTAATATCCTTTCTCTTTTTGTATGTCTATCAGGTTCAGAAGAATTAGAGTAAAATAAAATGGTCAATTATATATAATTATGTAAACATACTACACAACTAAAATGTATATAAAAATTGTCAAATATACATATATACGTCATTGGTATGCATATTAAACCTGTGCACTTGGCTTCAAACAAATCGTGATTCATGAGAATTTTGGGCAATCAGCAAATTGTTCTGAACTCCAAAATGCAATATAAGCCACTTTTCTTTCATGATTCAGAGTTCCGTCCCTCGCTGGTGCAAAGGTTAAATAGGCACCCAGACCACTTCATCTCATTGAAGTGGTCTGGGTGCAGTGCCTCTGTCAGTTTAACCCTGTAATTGATGACCTGCAATAACTACCTTGCAGGGTTATCTCTGCCTCTAGTGGCTGTCTACTAGACAGCCACTAGAGGAACTTCCAGGTTATTTGGCAACTTCTGGTTAGCCAAATCTTGAGGTAGAAACAAGTGAAAATAGGGCTCCCACACACCATCTATGGCAGGATGTTAGGACTCCACTATAGACATTTAGGAAATCATTTTGGAACTGTAGACAGCAATCCCCTGTCTTTCTTCCTACAACTACATGACAGAACATTTTAGGCCACACTAATATCAGTTTGGGATATGACATCTTTTTGTTCACACATCTCAAGAACATGATGGATGCCTTTCTGGAAAACAGGCAATTAGTTTCAGGCAGCACACTCAACATCAATGTAGAAGCAGTGATCAGGAAGCTGAAAGATCTACTAAATTCTTGTCTGATTGAACAAATTGCTAATTGCTGTGAATTTATGCTAGCTTTCCTGTGTGGTCCAAGGCTTAAGGGAAAATTCAGCAGATCCAGCAGTCTGATATACTAGAGGGACAGAATTATTAACACGGTCCATGATTTGCAGCGAGAAACATGTGCATATTAAACCTATCATTATGTTGCCATTCTCTACTACTCCCAGCAGCAATGACGACAACATAATTCAGAAGTCAGAAGGGTGGAGCAAATCTTGTAATGTTTTAGGTGGGAGAAAATAGGAAAGTATTTCCTCTAAAATGGTCAAAGCTTACATGTATGAACTTTGTTTTCCTCCTACATATGACCCTGTGAGATATTGTGATAAGAAGAATATTGTAGCCATTTTTGCATGTCAGGACACTAACAGGTACCTTTATTGTTGCTGTTTTGGCTTCCTGGAACTCTATCGAGCAGAACTAAATTCTGGCACCCCCCAAATAAATACTGCTGAAGAGTTTTGTAAGAACCAATTTTTCCAAGTCATGATTTCTGCCTGCCACATCTTTTAATGGCTTCCTTTTTGTATGTGTAGCATACTTATCAAGTGGTGGCCCTGGTAATGTTTTAATAACTTGGATGCAGCCATTTGGATAAAGAATGGAGTTGCCCCCCTCAGTTAGTACCTATTGCCAGCCAGACATAAAATTCCTGGGCTTTGGGGTTGGAGAACCTGCCATAGGCCACACCTCAAATCCAGCACTGCTATGACCTTCTTTTTTATGCAGAGGTAGCTGAACCATCTATTAAAGATAGATATCATCATGGCATTATTAATATAATCATATGAAGATATTTCAACCAAATTTTGTTCTCTTTTGTTTTCAAGCACTAAGAAAAATAGGATAGGAAAGGATCAAATAATAGAGGCTTATCACAGTTATGAATTGTAAAATTAATCCCCATCGTATTTTCTAAAGCAATTTAAAGCTCTGTCCTCGAGGACATTAACAAACCCGTTTCTGGATATTTATGGATTGTATATGCTCTATTTGCAGATCCTTCATTCAATAATCAATACCATAGCTCTACCTTAAATTAGATGCTCCAGTGACAGCCATTGTTTTAGCCCAACTTTTGTTGGATTTGATGTGTTTTCTTTGCTATTATACATCATTTTAGGTACTGCTATAAAGCTTGCCAATATATTTTAATGACAAGGTAGTTTTTTTTGCGAAGCCGTTGTCAATAAATGTAAACCTAAATTGTATAAAGATTTATTTTATTGTAGAAAGAGTTATTAGTGGTGAATGATAGGTGTTCTCAACTTACAGATCAATTTGCACTCAATCATCCATGGATGTATCAACAATGAAATATAAAATATTGTTTGTTATTACTGGTTTGTTCCACTTTAGAGTTGTAATGATACAAAACTACTTCAAATTGTAGAGTCTTTGTTGCTTAACTTAACTATGCAGTCTAGTTCAATCATATAGCGTCAGCAATATGTATAGAAAAACAAAGATTGCTCTATCCAAAGGACATACAGCCCACTTTAGGTATGATCACAAAAATACAGATTGTGCAAAAGCTGGTTGCTTCCTCTTTTGCAATAACGTTGCTTTTTAGGTTTAGTAAGTTTTTCCATTTTGTGCAATGTAGCAGTCACTGCATTAGGTTCTGTTGCTTGGTAAACAAGTCTTTCAGATACCTTATTTACTAAAGTGAGAATTCAGAATAATTCAAAAGGAATATCAAATTTAAAGCCAGAGTAGCTGAATGGAGAGCATAGCTGACAGATTATTTTCCAACTCAGCTTATTTAACTTTAAATTTGAAATTCACTTTGAATGTTCATTTCAGTGTTACTGTTAGTGATGGGCAGTGAGTATATAATATTACATGTATATTATTAAGTTGTTATAACATGTTTATTTTCACTGCCCAACACTTTTCAGCTTTGCTAATGATTGGTGAGTTTGCCAAGCAACCCATTATGCCCATCCTACAGTGAATTGTAGCTTCATGTTGCACAATGCATCACAACAGCGCACTCCACACATTTCTCACAGTAAAGGTATGGACATTTTGTACACAAAATGCACTGGTCAGCAAAATAAACCTAAATTTAATGTAATGTCATCATCAACATGGTAATGAAAAAGCAAATGTAAAGTTTTAACTCTGAGCTTTTCCTTGTCAGCTCTAAATTGGGCTTTGAGCCTGCTAATAGAAAGACAGACAACATTAGGATTCAGACAGTTTTCTATGTTGACACAATCAATATTTTATGATTGAGAACTGTGCATGCCATTGAACTGTGCTTTTCATTGTTCGACTCTGCAATACCAGGTTATTTGGAAGTAGAATTAGAGATTTGTTTCATAATGAACTGTAATTTGTTCAAATAAATGTTATTTGGGTGATCAGCAGAATTACTAAACTCTGAGCCGAAGTGTACCCAAATCCATACCAATCAATTAAAAAGAATGCAAAAACACCAGTTTTAAACACTTTATAATTTTGCAAAAAACTAGGAGGTAATTCCTCCATGACACCAGAATGGCAGTCAGATCTCTCCTTGGATCAAGAAGCCGTTACCCCACATATTAAAAATGATATCCCTGAACGTTTTGTTTTTGCAAGAATTCCAGTAGCTGTTTAAATATCTGTACATACTCTAATGAAACCTCTTCTTCAGATATTGAATCCTTTCCTTCCCTTTGCCTTAGACTACATCTCCTTTCTTCCAGTTTAAAATGGTGATTATGTGTCCTATCCATATTTCTGTTTATAAAAAGATTTCTAGATATTGGTTTGTATTAACCCTAGATATATTTGTATAATGTTATCATCTATCTTACCTCTGATGTGCCTTGTTTCTACACTAAACAGATTTAAATTTATCATTGTTTCATAACTAAAGTCTTCCATTCCCCTTATTAATTTTGTAGTTGCTTCTGTACATTTTTAGTGCCCTAATATTCTTATGTAGAACAGGTGCTAAAAATTGCATACCATATTCAATGTGTGATCTTACCATTGATTTAAAAAAAGGCAAGTTATATTATCATCCTGAAAATGCATGCCCCTTTTTATGCTTAACTATACTTACCTAAATCACTACAATTCAGGGTGCTTGTGCATTCCTCACACCAAAGTGCATACATTTCATCTGCCATTTGAGTGTCCAGTCCCCTAATGTCACATTGTTTTACCTTACATAGTTTTGTGTCATCTGCAAACACTGACAAATGACTTTCAATACCTATTTTAAGATCAGTTAAACTATATATAACTATACTGCTCCCCAGAACAGACCCCTGAGGGACACCACTTACCACTTTTGTCCAGTTTTTGTCCATGCAAATATAGATATTTTACACTTCTCCTGTTTTTCCCTCTATTGGTTGCTTTAACTCACTGTAGACCAAAAGGCAGGGCAATGCTCCTATCACTGCATTTCAAAATAAATACATAATATTATATTATGTATATATTTTTCAGAACGACCTATTGGCCAGTTTTGTCTCCCTTGTTGTTCTCCTGATTCAGTTTCTTTGTCAGAATCTGGGTCCTACAGAGCCAAGCCGATATATGACCAAAATTCTGTGTCTCAAAAAATGTCCTATTTAAAGAGAAAATGGTTCAGCTAAGCTGAATATTCTCACTTTGCACAAGTCTAGTCAGAAGCAATATATTACCCCCTGCACACAATCACAATTAATATGTGCTAATTATTTTACATTTCTTAGTCAAACATTAGTAAATGCAAACAGTGCTATTAAGTGAGCACATTTTGTACATGTGATAAGGTAAACAGCTCACCCATATATGAAATAATAGTTTCTTAGAAACCACAAGTAAATAAACAATGTGTAATAGTTATACATAATAGTTGGATGTAATAGGTAATCATTTAAAGTATATATCATATTGATATAAAACATATGTATATGAATTGGAATAAGTAATCATAGACATGTGCATTCGTTACACTCTTCCCTAAATTAATCAATTTGTTTGACATTGAATTAATTCGTACAGCATGATACCCCTTTTGTGTAATTCTTAAACTGATTGATCAGTTTAAAATGAATCAAAGAGAATTCTACTCGGATGAATTGATTTCTCATCAAATAAATCAATTAATTTATGGAAGAGTGAAACAAATGCACAAACACAACTACTCCAGGGGGCACAATTCTTCACTTCTGGATTATTATTGTTTTTTTTAAATTTGTCCCGTGACTTATGTTGATTAGTATACCAAATAGTCACGGGTGTATCCAGTTATACCAACTGTAATGGGTAATCAATCCCTGTATCCACCACACACATCCATTCATTAACAATATTTTTTCTAATAAAACAACAGATCATGCTTGCCAGGCATGATACACATCTAATGATAAATGTGTTACAATTTTATATGGTTCTAAAGAAAGTTTTTTAGTATAAATTAGGAAAGACAAACCGATTATAAATGAAAGAGAAAATGTAGATTTAGATGCCAACTTAAAAAAGGAACAACAAAAAAAACAGCAATGCTAAATTAAACTAATACTCTGTCTACCTAGGGGAGAGAAGAAGCAGAGAATTTTGGGATTCGGTAACAGATTTAAAGTAATCCAGATCCTTAGTCCAGAAGAGATTTGTCTGTTACAAATTGGATACATAGGTGGATTGAGTATGTCCCTTCCTTGTCATGCAAATGATTTTCTATTTTATTTCACTATTTATACCCACTGCTTTATGGTTCAACTAATGCATTTATTTGGCCAAAACATTACTGCTGCTGTGTAATCTGTTTACTCAATAAATGTGAAGTTTCAATACACATTTGGCGCAACCAGTGATTCTCAAAAAGGTCTCCTTTATTATGTAACATTCTGTGACCATTTTGGGTGGATGCTTGCTGACTTTTCTTGATTGCACTTATATAGGTAAGAAATAAGGGGCTACTCAAAAAGAACAGAAAAGTCCTCAGGTGATCTTCATAAACCTTGCATATGTGACTGAACTAAACTCTCTAATGTGAGAAATGGTTTATCTCCTTATTCAGTACGAGGGCTCAAACTGCTGCTAGTTTCAAAGTTTCCCAAATATTATTATATATTATTGTTTGGTTATGTAATGAAAAACCATAAATCTACAGTATGCCATAAAAAAATCTCAGAAATTCTGAACTTAGCTTAATTTGAGTTAATGGCATACTTATACGTATTTCTTGGTGCACATCCGCTTAATATATTACATAACTCATATTAAAGCTTTATATAGAACTTCAAGTTAGATGTATTTACAACAAGTACTGCCATACACATATAACGTTTTGCAGCTCAGTCTAATTATTTTTAATATTCTAATGAATGTTATATTTTCTGTATTTACATGCATATAGTTAAAATAAATTGTGCGTTAGACAAGGCTAAGAAAATAGTTTAATAAATTAAGCTCTGCATAATTATAAACTAGAATTTTTACAGTAGTAAAGTATTTCAAACTAGATTACATTAACTCAATAATTTTAACTATCATTGTAATATAAGTGACTACAAATAAAAGATGTAAAAAGTAAAACATATGAATGTTAGATTTTTTTTAGAACATCCCAGGGATAATGTAAATGGATATTCACTAAACAGTGAATTATGATGACTTGGAAACCAGATTGTAAAATTGAGATTTGCAGATAATTGAGTAGGGGATTACATTTTATTTGCTGAATTAGAAAATTTGCAAATTCAATTATATTAGCTTAAAACATAAAAATCCATGTTCATTTCTTTTTTATTTACAGCTTAGTGTGGAATGTTCTGATAATATTACATCAATATAGAATGACTCTGCACTACAGTGACTGATTATATTTTACATCAGTTATTTGTATATGTATACTCTATGTATAAGTCATATGGCAATACAACAAGCAGCCACCCTCAGACATGCAACCCCACATGCAGCTTGCCCCCAAAAATACAACACTATAAAAAGCCTTCACACACACACTCTACCAACCCCTATAACCTCAGCCAAACACCCACTTAGTCACATTCACCATTCAATCATACCCCAAACTATTTGTATAAATGCATCCAATATAATACTCCAAACTTGGTGTATATACTGTGGCAAACTATGTATTATTCCCTTCGGTTGTCCGTACCTATCTCCATATTTCCCGAATTGATCCGTGCCCCCTTGTTCATGGACTGAATGGAGTATGTGTGGTCCCCCCTTTTATACCTTTTGAATACCGACCACCCTGGCTTGTTAACTTCAAAGAAACAATTAGTTCAAATGCTTTCCCTGTGTGGCCTCCATTCGTATAACCGAATGCATAAGCTCTAGTGAATGGCAGCCATTTTGTCTCCTGAGCGCAGGCCCCAGTACATGGTCCTCGAGTGTCTGAAACTCTGGGATGGCGTCATGAACCTGTGAACTCCGGATAAACTTGTATAGCTGCTCGTTCCTCTTCCAGACAGGTTATGAGAACGGCATTTGCTCCCTAACAGCCAGGGGGAGCGTTCATCTGTGTTCATGCAGGAACCCCTGATGGTAGACCGACCACCGACCCTTTTCTTGTGGAACTATTCTGGGTTATTGCCTCGTGGCCGGCTGGTCAAAAGTTTACCTGAATGGCGATTTTGTTCTACTAAATGGATCTCAGCGCTATTTGGACAACTTGGGCGCTCAAATCCAGGCTATTCGGGGATGTAAGATTTGTGGGGTCCCTGCAATATTTTCATATGTTTTGGGGGTATTTTGTATGTTTTGTATTAGTTCATGTAACTGAGAGATAATTGAGTTAGCCTTCTTTTGACTCAATTATCTCCCAGACACAGGGACACCTGTTTGTGTGATTTTCAATGGAGGCATAAAAAGCTGAGCTTTGAGCAGAATAAACCAGTTGACTCCCAGCACTGTGTGTCATCCAGTTACTGGGGGAATGGGCTATAATCACTGAACAGTGAGCTGAGATATTTGGTCCCGGGATTGCAGCTCCGCTAGTATAGCTAGGGCCAGATTTACCTTGCTTTCTTCCCCAAGGCAAGTATCCTCAATGAACTACCCAGTATCCACTATATATATATATATATATATATATATATATATATATATATATAGTGGATACTGGGTATATATAGTGGATACTGGGTAGTTCATTGAGGATACTTGCCTTGGGTAAGAAAGGAAGGTGAATCTGGCCCTAGCTATACTAGAGTCGTCTTTTTATCAGATGGCTTAATTGAGTAATTAATACTTAGAAAATTTACATAAATCATTTTGCACACTTGGGGACTGAAGTGGCAAACATCTGCGATTTTAGCACTCAAAAGCCAAAAGACCTTTCTCCAGTAATGCCTCTGACCTAGTATTTTGGTTGCAGTTATTTCACCGTCTGACTTGAGTTTTATTAGTTGTTGAAAGATACACATTTTACGAAAGCAGTGACTCATACATCAGTAAGTTCCAGCAATATGCCTCCTAACAATCCATCTAAAAATAAAAAAACTAATGAGAATACTGTTGGGATACCAGCACTATAGCTTGTTAAATAAACACGCGAAACACATTCGGTCTGGGAGAGAAGTACTGCAGAAAACATCATTAGCATTTTAAAACTGTGTAGCACGCAGTTCATTTTATGATGGCACTGTGACCTTATAATAAATAAAGTGTAAATCTCTTAAAGTGTTTATCTCCTCCTAGTAATAAGGCAAAGAGAGATTTAGGGTCAATTAACACTATTGGGCTAAATGTATCAGTGTGGAGAAAGGCCAATTATGGAAATATTAATCATGACAATTGTCCTTCAACATCTTCCTATGGTCATGGTTTTGTATAGCATAACATTATGCTCTTCTGGGTTATATTTTGTAGATAGCTTTAAATTTAATTCTAGGATTGACAGCTATGTTAGCATGATAAAGAATTTGTATTTAGTAGAATTTGCAAGTAATGCCAAGCTGTCAAATAACAAGTATACAGAAGACCTCAAATAAAAGACACTCCCAGGAGAACTTTGATCTTGATTGAGCTGTGATTCCAGATTGACAAACAAAGATTTTGGACTTGAAATGTTAATGCAGCTTCTTCCAAGTACCAGATGGGAGAGATGGCTGCTTTCTTAGACTGCTACTGCTAGACTATGTCCATGCTTTACAATCCCATTTTCCTGGCACTGTAGAATCCTACAGTGCCACCCTCCCTCGTGCCCCACTCGCACACAGCTGAAGGGGTTAAAACCCCTTCAGTCACTCATCTGAATCCAGTGCCGATGTACCTTGGCGCTTGGTAAGGCTCCACCCACATTCCTAATGTGCATGTGCGGAAATGGCAGCGTTCGCATTAGGATTTCCCCATAGGAGAGCATTATTCATTGCTTTCCCATGTCCTCATGCATAGAGTAAAGATGTCCAGCATCAGATAATGCACCAAATGTCCGTTGGATTCCAGAAGTCCATCTAGTGGCTGTCTGGTAGGCCGCCACTGGAGGAGGAGTTGACCCTCAGAGGTAATTATTGCAGTTTCTAAGAAACTGCAGTAATTACCACTGTAGGGTTAAGGGACATGGGACATTGCACCCAGACCATTTCAATGAGCTGCAGTGATCAGGTTGCCTACAGTGTCCCTTTAATCTAAAGTTGTATGGTTGCTAGGAGTATTGATTTAACATTAGCTCTTAAAAAAAATAAAATAAGGCTAGAGTAACGTAACAGCTTACAGCTTAGCTGATTTTTACTTTGAATTCACCTTTAATGAATTGCATTGTAATTTTGCTTATGACTATATTAAGTTAACATCAATTGTGATTTATTTTTTTAAGCAAGTTGGAAAACAGGCCGACAAAATGCTTTAGTCATAATTTTCAGTGTGTCGGCTAATCAATTTGTCTTCAGTATCAATTTTTGCCACCATTATCAAATATACAGCCCTTCGCTGAGATGTTTAGGATTGATATAAGATATGATGTTCTATTATTATCTTGGGTTTTTGTAAACAAGAAAATCTCTCAGTGAAAATGTAGGTTAACCGCAACAAGAGTTGTCTTGTATTATCAATGATGACAACACACCAAGTTGAGAAAAGAAGTAAACTTTACTTTTTTGTGACTTGTGTAACAGGCTTTCCAATCATAAGTGACAGATAGAACCTGGGGCCATATCTGACCTGCTTTTTCCTTCTTTTGAAACTGAGAAATAAACAACAGCATCTTCTATACCATATTCTGCACTGCAGTATTTCTACCAGTCAGATTGTTTGAGGACATACAATGACAGATCATGCAAAAACATTCTGTTTACAGTATAAATTGTTTTAATGTAAGTTGATCTTGTTTAAATTAATAAAAAATATTTTGTAATTCATACTCAGAGATTATGGATAAGCACTCACGTTACTTAACATACTTGCTATAAAACATTCAGAATGCCTTCATACACTGATTATCCATGCAGTGCCAAACCTGGTATGTTTACTTGCATGATTGAGATATATATATATATATATATATATATATATATATATATATATATATATATATATATATATTATTATTATTATTATACCTATTTATTTATTATTATTTTTATTTTTTTAATGTAATTATTCCCTTCACACATATTCATTTTTTAGCTTCAGGATTTGTTGTTTTGTTATATAGAGTTTGCACCCATCCCCTTTTTGTCTATATCATATTCCTTTCTTTATTGATAGATCATTTTTGGACATACATTTTATGTATAGAAAGTAGACAATAGTCCAGGCACTCAAAGTGTAAGCGTACAAGCAACGTTTCAACCTTAAAGGTCTTTGTCAAGCTACTACATCACTGCAAACATGACACTTATATAAGGTGCATAGTCAACAGAAAAGTGCATAACTAATTAAAATGTGACAATAACAATTAGTCTAATTAATATAAATTAGCAAAATGTTGATCTGAGTTCACAAATATAGCCTATGGTAATACACAACAATATCAGTTGAGATGGTAAGAACACAATTAGCCAATAGACTATAAGGCATGTATTGTCTAAAAAAAAAAGTGAATCCCTACACAAGATGGGAAACTGCTGTTTAGCAGATCCGAATAGAATTCCAGGCTCTGCCCCCGCTGCACTATGCACTATGGGAACAAGACAGGTCGAGGGAAGCAATGTTAAGCTTTGGGCATGTTCTTCTGGGAAACCTTGGGTCCTGGCATTCATGTGGATGTTACTTTGACACATACCACCTATATAGAGATTGTTACAGACCACGTACATCCCTTAATGGCAATGGTGTTCCCTGATGGCAGGGGCCTCTTTGTGCAGGAGTAACGCTGTTTTGAGCTTCAGCCTTTTTATTACAATATTGTTTATTTATTTTGGTTTGCATAGCAAGCTGCCTTATTGACAAACATAGGTTGTTACATTGTAACTTATTTTGCATATTTAAGTATTGAGTTGTTAGATTGAAACTATATGCTATGTAGCATTTCTATGCAGGGTTACTTTTTTCATATGATTATGTTACCACGTTGATATGTATTTACTTTGATCCATCTGTTTTACTATTCTTCTAAGTGATAAATCCATTGATCCATTGATCCAATTGAGTGCGCTCTTCTTGTGTATATATATGTATATTTACTAATATATATTAAACTTACTATATATGGGCACTAAGCTTATCGAGAATCAATGGAAAAAAAATAACAACACTTTTTTAAGTACCTTTATTTTAGAAACATGTGATTTAACTGTACCTACTGTATGTGAACATTATGCTCAAGCTGTACTGCTGCTAATGTCATCAGGATCCTTACAGAAAGTATAAGCAGACTATTTGACCATTTTTGTTTATCTATCTTTGTCACACCTACTGTGAAAAAAATAGTATTACATTTAATAATAAATCTCAGACTTGGTGTTAAATATTACAAGATAAGGAATTTTGATATAGTATGTGCACATGAATGAGAAGTAAACATTGTGTATATGTGCATAATGCTAATTTTCATGTTTGATTGAAAAGTCAGCTATATACAAATTTGTTGTTTTATTATAATTGCACCCGCTTGCTATGTTTCAAATAAATATTATGCTAATATTTTTTTCAATCAAAAAAGTGCATGCTTGTTAATGGGCTAACAATTGCACACATGCTTTGCCTTTCCTATATCATATCATACAGTAAGCTCAATCATATTATATCATACAGTAAGCCTGTCAGGATTACTAATTGATCCAGCATGCAAAATTGTGTCACACCTAGGACTAAGGATAACGTCTAACCGGACCTTAGAATGGCCGGACTTAACGTATCCAAGAATAGTCAGAATACTTGCTGAAGTCAGGGATACAGAATCAGACACAACAATGAGAAAAAGCCAAAAGTCAAAGATGCCACAAATCAGAGAAGTCAGAACAAAGCCAAAGTCAAATACCAAAATATCAAGATCAGGAACGCACTCTCAGATTACCATCAGGCAGAAATAGGGCAATGAGAGAATGTAAAAATACATTTAAATAACACTCCTGTTATTCCGATTGGCTGTAATCGGCCTTTGACCCCAAAACGTATGTGGGTGTGACGTCACACGCACGTCGACATCATCCTCAATGTGGGCGGTCATGGGGCTATTAAGTGGCATAGATCCGCAGTGACCGGCGTCCCTAGGCATGATGGATTTATCAGGTAGCCGGGTGCATGGCTGTAGATGGGCACAACTATTCCTGTCAGGACGGTAAATACCATCAAACACATTACTATAAGCGGATGAATTTGTTACAAAGTCTAGCTGAAGGTTTGTGTGCCATTGTTAACCCATTCACAAGCATGCACTTTTTGATTAAAAAAAACATATTGGCATAATATTTAATTGAAACATAACATACATAGCTAGCGAAAACAAGTATAATACAACAACAATTTTGTGTGTAGATGACTTTGCAATGAATCATGAAAATTTGTTAGTGGTTGGTTGATATATTATTTCATAGAGAAACGCCGAACTAGTAGTACTACTAGATTGATTTATAACACATTGAATATGCATTAGAAGCACTGATGAAAGACCAAATTCACACTTAACCTTCAATACCAGAATCAAGTCTAAACATTTTTATTTTCATGTATTTTGAGTATAAAATAAAATTTGTCCATAAAATGTCACCCTCCCTCATTCATACTATGATCAACAGTCTGTAGAGGAACACATTTCGCTGCCAGAAGCCACTCACTGATATAATGAATGTACAGTTGCTGAAAATGTAAACACATCCAGTGATTTCAAACAGTACAGGAAGTGTCACTGGCTGATAGCATCCTTACAGTCAGGGAGGGTGCAGGAGGGACTGAATGAACACTACCATTTCACTGTCAGCATTACAGTAGCAATCCAGAGATTTTTAAAATTTTTGCTATCACAGTTTTAACGACCTTTATTTTAGAAATGTATGATTTAACTGTATGTACTTCATGTGGAGAATTATACTCAAATGCAGGCACTCTTTTTAGAGTCTGTTCCTTTTTTAACAAGCTGCTCTGCAAGTTATGCCTTCAGGGTCCTTGCAAATACCTCCAAGCAAGGTATTTGGCCATTTTTATTAAGATGTTTTGTCACATCTACTGTATGTTAGAAAACGTTTTTTTTATACTAAAGCACTTCATACTCTGTGTGAAATATTGAAATATGAACTACATTGTCTACAGCTTTCCATTTCCCAGATATTTTTTTTTTATAAAGGATGAACGAATAAGTGAAAATAAAAATTGTGTACATTTACATAGTTTTAAGTTTGACTGCAAAAATGATATATACACAAAATTGCAATGTTGTGGTATGTTTATATGCTAGCTAGGCAGCCCTTATTTCAAATAAACCGGTAGTGAAGAGGTTTAATTTGAATTTTTAGATCAGTTTGAAACAGAATCTTTTGATTCACATACTCAGGCTAAATATTCACATATAACCTAGTAAGCACCTTTAGATTTTTATATTTTATTTAGTCAGTTATTGATTTGTTTAATAATCGAGGTTAACATTTATCCAAGTCAAGGTTGATCATTTCTCTGGATTATTTTTAGTAAGACACTGCAAAAGTGTAACATAGATTAAATATAACAAATAAAAAAATAGGTCAACATTGTTCTAATTAGGCATTATACAGGCCATAAACTGAGAGCTTGTCAGCAATAGAAAATAATAGATCATTTTAGAGGTTATATTCATATTTTCCATTAGCCATAAAAACATATCATAGATTAAATCTCTAACACATGCAATTGTAGCAAAAAAAACAAAACCCCTGTTTCATTATGTTGTTTACTCATTCAAATGATCAAAAGACAATTAAAGATGATTGTAGCCACCTACAACAACAGTGAGAAACAGGGATCAATAACATTGCAAAAAACACTCTAATCCACAAAACAAGAAATCAAAGCATAAAATAAATTAAATATGTTGCACAGTGAAAAGAAAGTAAAAGAAAAAAAAGACTTACATATAATGAGAGTTCACACAGGTTTCCAAAAATATCCAGTTTATAAACTTATATAGAATTAAAAAAGAGAAAAGAATATACAACATATTGTGTAGGTAATCTAACACTATAATCAATATATTGTTCTAATGTATAGCACTCACATATCTGGAGCAGTAAACTCTTTTCACAGCTCTGCCTAAAATAAACTCAGACGAAACTAGAAAATCTCCAACAGGATATGAGTTTATATTTTGAAATCATACGGAAAAAGATAAAACAAAAAATGTAATCTAATTTAAAAAATACAAAAACAATACAATGCTTACAATTAAAACAAAATTATTTGATTATCAATTTCCTGCTTTTTTAGTCTGTCCAAACTTTTTCCCAATTTTTTGGAGTGATTGAAATTCTGTTGAGTCACATGAACGAAATTCTGCCTTCCTGATTTTTTTGATTTTTTTTCAGAAATGGTTCAGCCAAACAATTTCCAGTATTCACCAGTTGCAGGAAGAAAATCAATTTCATTAATTCATTTATTAAGGCAAAAGAAAAACTCTGTGGACCTAGCATCTCTAGTCAAGAAGAGATAATTCTTTTATGGTTGTGTTTGGGGAGATAGTTGTACCCAACATGACAGGTTATTTATTTTTTTATAATAGATTGTTCAGATTCTATAGATGTTTTAAAAAAGGGACGCATTTGTTAATTTTTTTTACATTTTGTTTGCAAAAACAGAATATTCAAGGTTATAAATAATATGTATATTAACATGCTGTTGAAGCAAGGAGAAACCTAAGTGCCATTATGTAGTCAAGGAGGATTTATTCCCATTTTGTGGCGTAATTAGAAATAGCTAGATTTGCTGTCTTGATTTTTTTTTTTGGATCAATACCATAAATGGATGAGTAAAAGGTCCAAAGGTTATAGGTTAATCTTTATGGACTATAGTCTTTTTTAAACCTAGATAACTATGGAAATATGTAACTATGCAACTATGTAATTGAAACTGTTAATAAGCACAATTAAGTCAATTTGTAAAGTTAACAGGTATGTTTGTGTGTTTTACATGTGCTATTTAGTGCATATCAAAATTTTGGGAAAATAAAATAATTGAACTGGAAAACATCTGAACTGCATGCGTTTTCCAGTTTAGCTGTTGGACCCAAAATTTCCAAATGCTCTGTCAGTTCTCCATAAAGAGCATGACTTTATTTAATAGACCTAGTCTGTGATTACTTTTATGCCCATTCAATTTTTGTTAGAATTCTATTTTACATCATCTAAACAATCTGCAAAGTACAAGATGAAAATGTATTGCTGTATGAGTAATTAATTGGAAGCTATTTTATTCCAATCAAACTAATTTAAGCCAATGCATTCATTTCTGCTAATTCTACCCTTATGTTGCAGTATCTAAGACTCTTTGAAAATAAATGTAAAGGCATGTATTAATAATTCTTCATTAGTAATCCCCTTAGCAGTGGCAGAAATCTTACATTTCAATGCCTCCATTTAGTCACAGAATCTTAATTAAGTTTGCCTTCCCTCGCACACCTGTTTTACATTCAGATCTACGTTCTGACCTTTAATGCTCATTACAATTATGCATAGCATGTACACTTCACTATTATTAATTATAGATGCCAAATATAATGAGTTTTGAAACAGCAAGTTAGTAAAAGTTAATAGTTACTTAGCAGCACTTGTACAAGTATTTCTGTGTGTACAGAAATGTTGAAGTTATTAACCCCATTAATGAGAAATTATAAATGATAAATGTTTTTTTAAACACAAGTGCAAGGTGACGATAACACAGAGGCTCAAACACACATTATTATTGCATTTTTTAATATGTGCCAGTATTAACGGAAAGTATTCAATTAATGCTGAGGAATTCTATGGAAGAAGTAAGAACTGGTGTCTCCAATAGTCAAAGGGTCCGCGAAGGTCACCCAGGTAAACCTTGGGTTGCAACTGGCTGCATACCAGAATGCCAATTAGAAACTGAAGGTAGTACATAAATATTCAACATCTAAAGTACAGAAGCCAGAGCATAATCAAAAAGTAGATATCCATGACCAGAACAGTTAGAGTTTATTATTAAGCCCATACAATCTAACAAGGTAATTCACTAAAGTGAGAATTGTAGATTATGCTAGCTGTAGTGTACCTATAATCTTAATTTTATTAATTACAGAATGCATATATTTTGCTTTGCTTTATTTACTGAACTCCAAAGCAGCAAGGAAGCAAATCAGAAATGATCAACCAATGAAAAGAGTAGCAGGAGGTAATAAAAGCCACTGATGGCAAATCCACCTTCTCGTTCTTGATGCGAGTATGAAACAGAAATACAACTATATTTAATTAGCATAAAAATAAAAAAACAAGCGATAAATAGTAACAAGAAATGGCAGAAGAGAAATGTATCTCAGCGTGCACAAAGAAAGCATACTATCAAACTATAGATATCTAAGAAAAATACAGCCAAAGTGACCGATCAAAGAAATCAATCACTCAGGGTATATTTTTATCCACGGAGTATCTGGCATTAAGGCTACTCTGTTGGTCCTATTTAAAATCCATATAAAAATTATTTTCAAACTTTCCTTGCAGTGTAGTAATTAGAGTGACTTTTACATTTCTACTTATTTTGTCCGGCCGGACTAACCAATTTACTAAGTCTCTCTCTCTCTACTAGCAAGGTCCAGTTTCAATCGTGCTTATTATTGGGGTAGCTATTGAGCATAACTATCGGGGGTATTATTGTTATCTACTTATTTAACCTTTTGACCACTTATTACCCACATAGCTCTGCCACCTATCTCCTAGAACGAACGATTGTGGAGCTCCCTAATTATGTACAGCGTAGATACTTGCTGGGGCCTTCCTCTTTAGACTAATTATATATGTGTATTTATACACACACTGATTTAAGCAAGCTACATTGTATTTCTTTTTTCTTTCTTTTTCGTTTTTGTTTCATTTGTACCTCATTGCTTATACTGCTGGTCCATAGATAACCTGTAACATAGAAGCTATTGACATATAGTTATCTTTAGTGACTGCTAGACATTGAGTGCAACTACTGCTTATATCACAGATTAGCAGATGTATCTATTTTAGATCTCTTAAGTTTTTTATTTTTCACTATGATTTATGCACCTTTCACTTTTGTTACACTTGACTGTTTCCCTAAGTGGGGTTATTAAAATTAATTTTTTTTAGTTATTTTCTCGCTCTATAATTAAGCATATTTGCTGCTTTACATTGGTAGAGCATTCCTTAGCAAGGGTATAGAGACTGTCTTTTGGGGGCACTTTGTTTAGTTAACCCTTTCCAGTCTCTTCTCTTTCTAAACTATAGATATCAGCAAAGGATGTCAAAGGAAAAAAAAACAATTTCTTATGTCTAAATAGCAAATCACAGATAACATCAATAACAATAATAAGTATGGCATAATCTAAAGAGAACAAAATAATAAAGGGAGGGAAGGGAGGTAAAATATTTGCATCATGTCATTAAAAGATTATAGGTACGGGGGCGTGCCTTGGCGGCTGAGCAAGATGACCGCGTAGAGACTGAGCTCCCTGTCGGCTCCACACTTTTCCTTGCTGTGCCGCATTTCAGGCTGGAAAATGGGCCAAACACATAGAGCATCTCAAGCCCTCAAGAATGCCGAAGCCCCCCGGGGGTCCCCGGCCTCGTCTCTGAGGCAGTATCTGATCACCCCGGCGGACCTATCCTCCTAGGCTTCCAATGTCTATGAGACCACAAGCCTCCCGCATTCACATCTCAGAAGGGAGAGGACAGCAGCGTGATCTCACGTGCCAGCGCTCCCACAGATGCACAGCTGGACTGGATGGTCTTGCTCCACAACCTGCCAATGAAAACAGACCTCAGGGAGGCGAATGCAGATTTGAGTATGTCCATCACGACTGAACTGCACACCCTGCATGAGGACATACAAGGCCTACACCAAAGGCTCTCCCAAATAGAGGAGGACTGCGACCACATATCGGCAGCACAGTCCGTGAATACAGACGCCACCCGAACCCACACAGACCAATTCAGGCAGATGGCATACTACATGAAGGATCTACATAATAGAGCTCGGAGGCAAAATATCAGAATAAGAGACATCCCTGAAATAATGGACAACTCCGCACCTATACATGTGACCCTTACTAAACTGTTCAACAAACTTTTGGGTAGGCCTCGATTGAATTTGTAAGAGCTCTACGGCCTAAATGGACCCCGGAAGATCCCCTAGGGACATCATCTGCTGCCTAGCTAGTTTTCAGCTCAAGTGCTGCGAAAGGCTTAGGAGACAGAACAAGTCCTGATGAACGGAGCGGAGCTCCAGCTACATCTGGATCTTTCACCGGCCACGCTGGCCTACTGCAAAGCTATGCACCCGCTCACGAGGATCAACAAGTTGAGGTACTGCTGGTGCTTCCCAATTGGACTACAAGTCTTTACTGGGAGTGGCCATTTCCTGGTCAAAGGAGCGGATGACTTTGATGCATTGGCCCAAGAACTCCAGCTCACTCCGGTGCCGATGCAATGGCCTGCCCCTATAGCCTTCGATATATTCACTACAGGACCCAGAGAACTGTCCTCTAAACACCCGAGGCAGCGGCGATCCCGCCTACAAGCTATGCAAACCTCGGGAAACGTGGCCTAGTTAACACAGGACTGCATTGAGAGATGTGTTGCTGTTGCCAGAACTAACTTTCTTTACATTCTTTGGCCCACTTATTGCACCTAGACACTGGTGACAATGGACTACTGCGAGCAATCAGTGAAGTTATTAAATCAGAGGGGACTCTTGCCACCATTCAGCACCTGAGTGCAAGCCGGACACCTGCCCGCAAGTATCATCCTAATGTGCCCTCACATTAGGGGCTAGCATACACCCCGATGTCTATATTTTAATAAGGACTGGGAAGGGTAAAGGTAGCCCTACTTAACACTGGGAAGATTCCTTTCATGGGGGTAGTGGGCACAGTGGGTGGTGGGAGAGGGAGCTCTGGCATGGAGGGCATACCCACTGATAGGGGAGGCATGGTCGTGACACTTATACTCCACACACATCACATAAATGCTGCCCAGACCGGCCGCTCCTTATGAGTTATAGGATATATCAGGGAAGCCCCATCCACATGAGGCCCACAACCATCCTAATTCCAAGCTAAACAGGGGAGGGGACCATGTAACAGGGAGGAAAGGGCTGTTGGGGGCGGGGCTGGGGCCCTGACTGGCCTGGGCCGCTGTATACCCTGCCTACGCATGACAATCTTTTTGGGAGCACGCGGGGGTGGCGCTGGCTCGAGCCGCTTGGAATTCAGGCTCCCACAGAGATGGAGAGGTACAAGGAAAGTTCCCTGCCCAAACCCATGGCTCCGCTAAGACAGGGACATGAACTCAGGTAATGGGGGTTAAAGTAGAAAGGCTTAACAACACTCTCCAGTCCCAGGTACCAAGGGTGGGGCTGGGCGCTAAGAAGATGGTATCACAGCTGCTCTTATTTATGTTGATGACAATGTTCTAGTTATGAATACTTACGTACTTTATTTTGAATGTTTACCTATTCATGTGAATTGTTCAATGTTGTGCCCCTGACCTGACACGCACTATGCATAAAGGTCCTATGGGCCATGATTCTCATAGCAAGGAACACTCTGGCTCAATACCCACACTTAGAGCCACAATGGGGAAAAATTAGGTTTTGACCAAGTGGAATCCAAGACTATATACTATAGTCCCTGACAACCTCACCTTACAGGCTCAGACCCACTCAGAGGCTCTGTGCCTCCTTTGACTCCCCTGCAGGACTGAGCATCCTACTCTGGGTCTGCAGGAACCCTAGTTCAATGCCTCTGAAAGCGTAGGTTCTCCCCTACCCAAATGCATCTTTCCCCTTCCCCACTTCCCCCCTTCCTCCCTCTCTCTCCTTATTTAGCCCCAAAACAGGCCATGTCGCTAACGCCGGGTGCCCATTGAAATTTTCATGCTGCTAGAGCCTCCATAGTATACATACAGGAAACTCACTTTAGAGAATGTCACGATTCCGGGAACCAAACACGCTAACACACACACAGAAAAGGTGCAGTACCGGACCTTAGAGTGGCCGGGCTAAGCACACAAAGAATAGACAGGAGACAAGCCGAGTAAGGGGAACCAGAAGACAGACACCGCTACTTCCTTTGACACATAACTCTGACTTTTAACAGGGCCTTGAACCTAGCGCATTCCAAGTCCTCTTCCCAGACTCACTGCCCAGACTATACCCCCTCCACCCCGAGAAAAGAAAAGTTAAGACACGCATTAATTGATTTTATTCAGAAATCAAGTAAAGTAAACAGCAGAAGGAAAAAAAGGTTGACCAATAAAACTACTATGCTTCCAAGCAAGATTTTTCTAGACTGATTGAATTATGAGTTGTGAGAAGATAGCAAGATTGAACAGGTATATTTATATTTATTCTGAGAGTTTGAACAACTCTTTCTCAGCAATAAGGAATGCATATACCTTTCATGGTGCCTGTATGCACTTACCTGCTCTAGCACTGCCACAGGCATCCTGGGAGTGGATCCTCAAGGGCTGCTGCAATGATTCCTGCAGTCTGATCCAGCATTCTCTGATGGTGCCAGGCTCTGTAATGGCACTGCCTGGAGGGGGTGGGGGCACATGACTAGCTCTCCCTATAAATTCCCAAGCAATGCACCTGGTCATTGCTTGGTTATTCTGGTGCTTGCTCCAGTCTATTGGTCCTAGTTCCTGCGTGATTCTTAGTAAAACCTCTCAGCTTCTGACCCTTTGCTCTGACCCTGACAATGCTTATTGTCTCCTACCTTTGACCTCTAGCATTTTGCTCCCAACTGACTGTTGACTTTGCCCTGACCATTGCATCCCCTTTACTCAGCTAGTTCAAGCATTATATGTTCTTGGAGTAGTGTCCCCAATGTCTGGTTTTGGTGGTGATGAATTAGGTCATGATAATTGTGAAAACATAGCACTATTATCTCTGGTCCAGGAGCTACTTGACTATGAGTATGATAAGGCATGATGAGAATTTGAAAAGGAGAGTTCAAGCAGCAGGCCAGATAATGCATCTTTTCTACCAATTCCAAACAAGGTAAAGAGTTAAAGGTACTGTATCATGCCAAGATGCAAAGTTTGGGGTCACTGTGAGTGTCTTCAAGACTTGCAAATTGAAGATTGTGCAGCAAGTAAGTTAGTAGGGTGAGAGCAAAGGGTCATCTGCAATGATATCATACTTGAGGAAAGAATAAGAAAAAGTGTACTAGTGTAGACTACATGTACACTTGTGCTGTATCTGATTCTGTGCAGTTGTTCTGTGCACATCACTGTCCACCCCCTGCCCCCACTCATGGTCTGCAAGAGTGGTCAATTAAATTTAAAAATAAAACAGAGGAAACATCTTAATGTACCCCTGCATCTTATCATGGACAGCAGGTGGAGACTACTTACTAAACAGTGATGACCTGGACCTAGTGTTCCTCCCAGCTCCCACCCACCCACTGGCCTTCTGAAAGGCACTCAAAGTGATCCCAAACTTTGCTTCACTCATTGTATAAGAGTCAACCCTTTGCCTTGAGTCTGCTGAGAATAAAAGGTTTTCATAGGTGGCAGTGAGTGAATGTTGTCACAACATTAGTCTGCACACTAGCACTTGATTAATGTTACTGGAAATGTTGATAAAGCCAGTACAGGTGATGTTGATGGTGGTGATATTGGTGGTGCTGGCGAGAGATTATTATTATTATTATTATTATTGCCATTTATATAGCGCCAACGGATTCCATAGCGCTTTACAATATTATGAGAGGGGCTATAAATAGGACAATTACAAATTAACTTACAGGAACAATAGGTTGAAGAGGACCCTGCTCAATCGAGCTTACATTCTATAGGAGGTGGGCAGTAAAACACATTAGGACAGATATGGTGCTGATGTCGATGGTAATATTAACAGTGGATAAGCTACCTGTGTCAGTGACTCACATTAGAGTCATTGACCCAGACTATAGGCAATTGGATTTTTTTTCCTAACACCACATTCCCTAAAAAGAAGAATTTTCTTATAAACAAATATTAATAACAGTATACTGGTATGCTAGCCTCATACTACAACCAATGTCTCTTCAAAAGAATATTTTTCTTTCTTTAAACAGTAAAAAGAACACAACTTTTAAGAAAACAAATGTATATAAATAAAATAGTCTCAGGCCAGGATCAATAACAAAATACTTGCCAATCAAGTGCATCTGACAGTAGCTGTAAGCTAGATACAGCAGAAAGCTAAACCTAGTCTGAAATAGTGCCAGAATCACTGCTGGTCTGCCTCCCTCAGTCACTAAAGTCAAAGTCTAGAAAAATACTCCATGGAAATACAGTTGTTTTATTACTCCTCCTTTTTTCCCTTTATTGTTTAATTCACTTGGTATGTTTATAAACTTAACATTTAGCGGTCAATCGTCTTTTTTTTTATACCTCTTGCTTGGACAAGAGATCCAGGCCATATGACTGGGCAGATCTTTTGTCCATAATGGTAAACTAAGCATTTTATTTGCCCACCCTGAAATAGCATTTTCTTCATTTCATAACTCTTTTTTACGGTGCCAGGAATCTCATTCTGAATCACGAATGAACACGAGAATGTTCAGGCTCGCGTGAGTCAATTTCTCTGGGATTCTGGCATGTGGCGGTATGGAAACCGTAAATTATTTCTATAACGTGATTGACCTCTATTCGACTAAATTGCATTTCGGTCTGAAACGAATCTCTAAATCTCAAGTCCCAATTTTATATTGGTTTTAACTCTTTTATTATTTAAAAAAGAAGAGGACGAGTGGTACCTAGGGAAGTAAGTGGCCAGTTATCATCTTATAAGCTTTAGAGGTTTAAAGGTAAGTCATTCCTGAAATATTCTAGAAATCATCATGAATACCTTTTGAACATTAATATACAGCTACATTAAAATGCCTTATTTATAAATCTAACAAATTAAATTATAATAAATATGACAGCATATACATTTTATATTGTTACAATTATTGAAATAACTATTTTCAATAATGGCATTTTAACATATACCATCAATAACCATGACCTACATCATTTAAAAAAAACACTTGTATTATTTCACTTTTACTTACTTTTATTTGAAGAGACATATCTATTTGAAGTTCCAGAATAAGAAACCTTTGCAGCCTAATTATGTACTACTAAACTGCCTTGTTTAATACATTTAATAGTAGCTGACCTGATGATATACAATTCAATTACTAAACTTTAAATTCTTCAGGCTATTGTACAAAACCATTGTGCAGATGGCAACAGAATTATTTTTTTAACTGAAAAAACAACCAAATCTACAATTTTTATCACAATGCCACAAGTTGTCTGTATTGTCAAAATGTCAATTGATGCAGTCAATGCAAGTACTTAAATTATATATGTTTCTAGATTTAAAAAAAGCAAACAGTAAGTAAATGTTTCTTTAAAGAAAAACGCATTACATAGTGTTAAGTGTAACAGACTGTAATTTCCATCATTGATGTGTAAAAAGTAAGCAGTTTGTGGTCACCTTGACTAAATGTCACACTATTATAAATGCCATTTTCAAATAAAATTACATTTTTCAAAATTCTCTTTAGATGTAGTGTTATTATTGAATAGAGCTCAATTGTGTTTTTCAGTGGAAAACATTTTTTCCATTCAGTCCATCATGATTTGATTTTTTTGAGATGCTGTACAATAGGTTCTTCCTTTTTATCATTTGATAATGCTGCACTATTGTAGTTAGGTAGTAGTAATATATGTAAAAGTTAATACCTCTACTGAGTTAAAATTTAAGACAGAAGTAGCATATATGGTATACATTGTTGGAGCAATCACTATATCATAACCACTACAGCCTGCTATAGTGGTTATGGTGCCAGCATGACTTTTTGTTCTATACCCTGCGTTTTGTGCCTAACCATATTTGAGCAGTTTGATTCATGTGAAGGTTTTCTCGAGCTCCAAACCACCAAAGTCCCTTGCTCTGCATATTGCTAATGTGGAAGACATACAAATTTGGATATCATTAATTGGCTAAACATGTCTAGTCCAAATATGGATGGAATAATATTGTAAATGTGGAAGTGGAACTTACATTATAGAAATATTCAGAGTGAGGATCCAGGACCAGGCACCTGGATGACTCTTGGTTTGTGTCACACTGTTTGAAAATAGTTTTATGCAGAACTGGGGATCGCCACAGGGGCATGCTGGCATCATTACCACTAGAGTGGGACACTGTGTTTTTATAGATTATATTATAGAATCCGAATTAAAAAAAAGTAGTAATTAAAATAAATTGTATTACATTGTTTTTCCTTTTGCAGAGGTTATTTTAATAAAAAAAATTGAAGTTTTCAAAAAACGAAAGGAAAAAGCCAGTGGGCAAATGATGACCATTCAGCCCTTCCACCATAAGAAAAACAAAGATTTCCCACTCATTCAGTCTGTACTGTGAGTGACTGCCCTTCAGTGTGGAAAAAGACACAGGACCCTATCATCTTACATATCAACTTCATCTGGAGAGGTAGCAGTCATAGTCACACTGCTACCGGGAGTGGTCGCCCATAACGGACCAATTGATCCATCACACTATCGCAGTGTGCCCGATCGGCGCCATGATGTGACCACATCTGATCAGTGGTTACTCACCTTACATCCAGAGCCTCTCCCTCTTCCAATTTTTTGTTGTTTTATATCTGAATTGCAAGCAATAACTACACCATATAGAACATATAACCACTTCTATTTTTGTTTTCTCATGTCTTCCATTTTGATGTAGTTTGATATTTAAAATATATAAGAATTTCAAGATGGTAGTGTCAGGGTACCTGAGGCCTCTACCTCCGAGAGAGGTAGAGACTTAGTCGTTCATCCATCCGGACTGCTTGATTTCCCTCTTTCTCGCGGTCCATCCAGTCATGCAAAGCCGGCCGCGAGGGAGTGACTCCCTTTTATAGCATGACGTCCGGAAGTCGACGTCAGGACGTCAACCCGGAACGACCTGTCACTCAATTGGTTCAGGACCAATCAGGACTCGTCGGAGGTGTGTCTACTTATCTGAACAGGGCATTTAACAGTGCTTCTTTCATTAGCTCATTGCCCTGTCGTGGTTCTAGCTTGTTCTAGTCACTCAGTGCTCGTGTTTTCTAGTTATCCCTTTTGGTTTTGACCCAGCTTGTTTGCTCTTCTCTGCTTATCTCTGTTACCCTTGGTCCGGCTTGTCTATCGCTTACCTGTCTTCTGTTACCCTCGACCTCGGCTTGTCTTTGACCATTCTCTACTGTACTACTTACGTTAGTCCGGCCATTCTAAGGTCCGGTATACGTATCTGGCTACTGTTTGTACTCTGCGTGTTGGATCCCTGTCCCGATCCTGACATTACGACAGGGCCAATGGATCCTGCAAGTACAAACAGTCAGCTTGGTTCTCCTGATCCTAGGTTTGAAGCCATGGATCACAGAATGGATCAGATGGCGCTAGCGCTACAGGCGTTATTATCTCGTGCCAATAATCCACCAGAGGAGTTACGTACTACTCCTATCTCTCCTGTAGGTTCAGGCCTAGAGGTAGCCACTGTAGGTGCTTCTTCTCGCATTACCCCACCAGTACGTTATGGTGGTGCTCCTGAGAAGTGTCGTGGGTTTTTAAACCAAATTAGTATCCACTTTGAATTGCAACCTCGCTCCTATCCTATGGATAGGGCAAAGGTGGGATTTATTATCACCTTACTCATTGAGAAGGCTCTGAGATGGGCCAATCCACTATGGGAGAACGATAACCCGTTAGTATATAACTATAACGCATTTGTAGCTGCTTTTAGAAAAACTTTTGACCCTCCAGGTAGAAAGGTTAATGCAGCCAGATTACTGTTACGCCTGAGACAGGAGAACCGAACACTTGTGGATTATGCACTAGAGTTCAGGTCTCTGGCGTCAGAGGTCAAGTGGAATGAGCAGGCGTTTATGGACGTATTTTTGAATGGGCTATCAGATGTAATCCTTGACGAGGTTGCTACTAGAGAACTTCCTGAGAATTTAGAGGATTTAATTTCGTTCATTTCTCGTATAGATGAACGTTTAAGAGAGAGACAGAACACTCGAGAGAGGAACCGGAGACCTTCCTTTAGGTAAGCTCCCGCGTTTCTAAGTCCTGACTCCACGGTCTCATTGCTCCCTGAACCTATGCAGATAGGCTATACCCGCCTCTCTGAGGAGGAGAGACAGTACAGGAGAAGGGAGGGGTTATGTATGTACTGTGGAGCCAGAGGTCATTTACTCTCGAACTGTCCTAACCGCCCGGGAAACGCTCGCACCTAAGTTTCTCTAGAGGACAGGCCTTGGGTGTTTCTATTTTGTCCTCTACTCCTAATTATAAAGATCACAGGCTTCTGCTACCAGTTTCCTTAACCTGGGAGAAGGAAGTAGTAAAGGCTATGGCCTTGATAGATTCCGGAGCTGCTGAGAATTTTATCGACCAAGCCTTTGCCACTAGACACAATATCCCATCCCAGTTAAGGGAGACACCCTTGGCCGTTGAGGCCATAGATGGTAGACCATTACTGGACCCCGTTATCTTTCGTGAGACCATACCCATTAACTTAAATGTTGGTATCCTACACGTGGAGAATTTATCTATTATGCTCATTTCGTCCCCTTCTGTTCCCATAGTTCTGGGGTATCCATGGTTGAAGAGACATAACCCTATTATCGATTGGGAGTTAGGGGAGATACTCTCGTGGGGTCAGAGCTGCCAGGAGAGGTGTTTACGCAAGGTTTCTCCATTGGCTAATATTAATACACCAGGTAGTTCTACTCAGTCCACAGAGAAACAGATACCGTCCCTGTACCAAGACTTAAAGGCAGTATTCGACAAGAAGAATGCCGATTCATTACCTCCACACAGGCCATTTGATTGTAAAATTAAGCTTCTACCTGGTACTATGCCCCCGAGGGGTAATGTATATCCTTTATCTGTTCAGGAGAACTCTGTTCTAGAGGAATATATTCGTGAGAATTTAGAGAAAGGATTCATTAGGAGGTCTTCTTCTCCTGCCGGGGCTGGGTTTTTTTTCGTTAAAAAGAAGGATGGCACGCTGAGGCCTTGTATTGATTACCGAGGTTTGAATAAAATAACTATCAGAAATGCCTATCCTATCCCATTGATTACCGAGTTGTTTGATCGTCTTAAGGGCTCCAAAATCTTCACCAAATTGGATCTCAGAGGGGCATATAATTTGGTGAGAATCCAGCATGGACACGAGTGGATGACGGCGTTCAATACTCGGTATGGCCATTATGAATACACAGTTATGCCATTTGGACTTTGCAATGCTCCTGCAGTATTTCAGGATTTGATTAATGAGGTACTTAGGGAGTTTCAACATGATTGTGTTATTGTCTACCTGGACGACATACTGATACACTCTAGGGAGATTGAGACTCACCATAGACAAGTCAGAAAGGTACTACACAAACTTCTGCAACATGGTCTATACTGTAAATTGGAGAAATGCAGCTTTGACCAGTCGCAGATAGACTTTCTTGGTTACGTGATTTCTGGGGAAGGCTTTAAAATGGACCCTGACAAACTCCAATCTATTTTAGATTGGCCGTTGCCTAAAGGACTCAAGGCTATTCAGAGGTTTATTGGTTTTTCCAACTATTATAGGCGCTTCATTAAGGGATACTCTTCTATCATCTCGCCTATTACCAATATGACCAAACAAGGGGCTGATACTAAGACTTGGTCTACTGAGGCTCTTGTTGCTTTCAAGACTCTCAAAGAACTTTTTGCTTCTGCTCCCATTCTAGTCCACCCTGATACGACTCTGCCGTTCTTACTCGAGGTCGATGCCTCTGAGACGGGAGTTGGTGCTGTTCTGTCTCAAAGGTTAGGGGTGGACAAACCGTTACACCCTTGTGGGTTCTTCTCTAAGAAATTATCTGGGCCTGAAAGCAGATATGACATCGGTGATAGGGAACTGTTAGCGGTCATTAAGGCTTTAAAGGAGTGGAGACATTAACTAGAAGGGACATTACACCCTGTTACTATTTTAACGGATCATAAGAACTTGTCTTATATTGGGGAAGCTAAGCGCCTGTCCGCCAGGCAAGCTCGTTGGTCCTTGTTCCTCACTCACTTTAATTATGTACTTACTTATAGACCTGGTTCTAAGAACTCTAAAGCCGATGCTTTGTCTCGTCAATATGAACCGTTCACTATAACTGAGCCAGTCCTTTCCTCGATAGTTCCTAAGGGTAACATCATCGCTAACACGAATCTCAGGATTCACTCTCCGTTGCTTACTGAGATCATGAAATTACAGCATCTTGCGCCCAAACAGACTCCTGGAGATCGACACTTCGTTCCCGCCACTCTCCAACTAGAAGTGTTACGCTGTTTCCATAACAGCAAGGTGGCTGGGCATCCTGGCATTCGCAAGACGTATGCTTTGATCTCTAAAGATTTATGGTGGTCTGATTTACGTAAAGATATTAAAGAATTCATCGGGGCGTGTGAAGTTTGTACCAAGAATAAGCAACCTCATTCGCTCCCATGCGGATTTCTGCACCCTTTAGAGGTTCCTGAAAAGCCATGGTCCTGTTTGGCTATGGACTTCATTGTTGATTTGCCTATCTCTAAAAAGCAGACTGTTATCCTCACTGTGGTGGACAGATTTACTAAGATGGCTCACTTCATTCCCTTACCTAAACTTCCATCTTCGCCCGAATTAGCAGAGATATTCGCTAGGGAGATCTTCCGTTTACATGGGATACCTTCCCAAATTGTATCTGACAGAGGTTCCCAATTTGTTTCCCGTTTTTGGAAATCCTTCTGCTCTCAACTAGGCATCAAATTGAATTTTTCTTCTGCCTACCATCCTCAGTCCAATGGAGCTGCTGAACGCACCAACCAAAAGGTTGAACAATATCTACGTTGTTTCGTTTCTGAACACCAGGACGATTGGGTCGGTTTGATTCCTTGGGCGGAGTTTGCACACAACAATCTTGTTTGTGATTCTACGCATTCTAGCCCCTTCTTCATGAATTATGGCTTTCATCCTTCCATTCCTCCTTCGGAGTCTTCTTCCCAAGGGGTACCGTCGGTTGATGTCCATGTTGCCAATTTAAGGAAGTTGTGGGACCAGACTCGACAAATTCTTCTGCACAATTCTATGCTGGTGAAAAAACACGCTGACAAACGTAGAAGGGCAGCACCGGTGTTTGTTCCAGGCGATAGAGTATGGTTAAGTACTAGAAACATTCGGTTAAAAGTGCCTTCCATGAAGTTCGCTCCTCGGTATATTGGACCTTACAGGGTGTTGGCTCAAATTAACCCAGTTGCGTATCGTCTAGCTTTGCCTACTACCTTACGCATTCCTAACTCGTTCCATGTTTCGTTGCTGAAACCACTAGTTTGTAACAGATTCTCCTCCACGATCGCCCCTCCTCGCTCTGTTCAGGTGGAGGGTCAGGAGGAGTATGAGGTCAATTCCATCGTCGATTCTCGAATCTCCCGGGGGAGAGTACAATATCTGGTCGATTGGAAAGGATATGGTCCTGAGGAGAGAAGTTGGGTACCTCAGGAGGATGTTCATGCTCCCCGTCTCCGCAGGGCATTTCACTCTCGCTTCCCTTCTCGTCCTGGTTCTTTCCGCCCGGTGGGCGTATCTGAGAGGGGGGGTACTGTCAGGGTACCTGAGGCCTCTACCTCCGAGAGAGGTAGAGACTTAGTCGTTCATCCATCCGGACGGCTTGATTTCCCTCTTTCTCGCGGTCCATCCGGTCATGCAAAGCCGGCCGCGAGGGAGTGACTCCCTTTTATAGCATGACGTCCGGAAGTCGACGTCAGGACGTCAACCCGGAACGACCTGTCACTCAATTGGTTCAGGACCAATCAGGACTCGTCGGAGGTGTGTCTACTTATCTGAACAGGGCATTTAACAGTGCTTCTTTCATTAGCTCATTGCCCTGTCGTGGTTCTAGCTTGTTCTAGTCACTCAGTGCTCGTGTTTTCTAGTTATCCCTTTTGGTTTTGACCCGGCTTGTTTGCTCTTCTCTGCTTATCTCTGTTACCCTTGGTCCGGCTTGTCTATCGCTTACCTGTCTTCTGTTACCCTCGACCTCGGCTTGTCTTTGACCATTCTCTACTGTACTACTTACGTTAGTCCGGCCATTCTAAGGTCCGGTATACGTATCTGGCTACTGTTTGTACTCTGCGTGTTGGATCCCTGTCCCGATCCTGACAGGTAGCTGGCGAAGTATCCTTCAATTAATTCTTTCAGCAAGATGTATTTTAAAATAAAGTGCAAGGTTTGTTATTTTTGGTTCAACATTTCTACAGAAAATGATGAAGACAAAGAGCATTCCAACTTGAAAATCATTTTTGAACAAACTCTGCACTTCTATTTTTCTTCCAAACATACCTTCTCTTGTGTCTATTAAATCGGACTTAAGGTAAAGTGTTAATGGCATATCTTTCTCTCAGGCAAGAAATGCAATTATCTTTTGTTTGATATTGTCATGATATCAGCATTGATGACCCTTTTAAAAATAGACACAAACAATGAATTGAAAAGTAATAGACACACAATACAAAAAATAAAGGCACATATTTCCCTGTTGACTAGAATGTATTTTGATAAATGCTGTGTCAAAAAGTTACATTAAACAATTGAGTCCAGAAACCATTTGATTCATAAATGGTTTTAATATTGATTTAGTCACTTATTCCTCTAACTCATCCGTCTTCTCATGCCACCTTTCATTTAAAATGATTTAATTCTACTCTTCCCTGGATATCGGTTCATTCCATTAAGTTTCTTTGTTATTAGTAACAATTGTAGGGGATCATGTTGAGACAACATATAGAATTTAGGTTTTATTAACAAAACTGGTGTGTTTTCTTGCAAGATTATACTAGTTGTTTTTAAGCCTGGGTTTTGATACAGAGCATGGATAACTGTATCATTTTAGTTAGTCTCAATATAAGGAAAAGGTATAACATGTTTGAACCCCAAAAGGTGTATTTAGTAAACAATTAAATAAAATAAATCGAAAGAGAATTTCAAAATGTAGGTCCTATAGGGATCCTATAGGGATCCTATATGGATATAGGGATGCTATAGTGCCAGGCAAACAAACCCATTTTCCTGGCCCTGTAGGTTTAATAGGTCCCCCCCTCCCTTGAGGGGTTAAAACCCCTTCAGCCACTTACCTGAATCCAGCGCCAATGTCCCTCAGTGCTGGTAAGACCACATATGGAACATATAAAAATGTTGTGAAAAAAGTTGACTATCTGCTTTTTAACACCTTCACTGTCAAGCAATTTTTGTTTGGAAAAAAAAAACACATAACATTAATTTAAAATAGGGGCTCATAGATAGCACTAAAATATATAATAAAACAGTAATTTTGTGTATAGGTTGCTATTCATACAAATATAAAACTTTAAATCATGCCAGTGTATACAATTTGTGCTCATTTATGTTACCAGCTAGAAAATGTATAGTTTTATATGGACAGTACACTGTCCATATAAAACTATACAGTTAATACTTGCAATTATACCTGTGAGTTTTCTGGGGAGTTTCTAAGCTCCCGGGTATCTCTGGTGTCTTGGTTTGGGTCTTGGTTGCTTCTCTGAATAATGCTCTCTTTGCCGAGTCAATATATTTTGGTGAGTAGCCTTGACTAAGCATGGTCATGGCAGTGACTTACTCTTTCCATATTGTATTATATATATATTTATATATATAATACATTATGGAAAGAGTAAGTGGAAAGACTAAGCATAGTCATGGCAGTGACTTACATGGTCATGGCAGTGACTAAATATGGAAAGACTAAGCAAGTATATAATACAATATGGAAAGAGTAAGTCACTGCCATGACCATGCTTAGTCAAGGCTAATATATATATTGGATTAAGAGGGAAACTGCCATTTCTAAAAAAAAATGTATTTAAAAGAAATATGTGTTTGTGGTGTCTAGTGGTATGACAAATATCTTCATACCAAGTCATCATGACCTTGCCAGATGACAAAAATAGTGTGACACTGTATGACTGGAAGGTGTTTTACAATCAGGGGTTCCATCTGTGGGTGACAGCTGGTTCTCCAGTAAGTGCTAGGCAGTCCGGTTGGAGAGATTTACATATCTCCCCTAGCTGGACTTCATTCAGGATTTGAGACACAGTGGACCCCCTAGTCCTCTCCTGCAAGGGAGTACAGGTAGACAACTCACTGCCCCCACCGAACCACATGGAAGTCACCTCCCTCCAGCTCATATCGTAGGTAGGCAAAGAGGAGTGACTAAAATGATATGTATTAAGGCCTTTTGGCCTGTAATTGTGGGAGGGGCGTATGACTCACCTTCTACCTACTTAAGGGACACCCCTTACCTGGCTCCATACCGTCCGAGGTCAGCGCTGCATCCTGAATCCACTTCCGGTTCACGGACGGTGCCATCTTGCTTTCGGGGAAACTCTGCATTTCGTTGGTGTTAGCGGTGTCCAGGAACTCCTTTCAGGTCTTTCCTCCCGGCCAGCCACGCACAAAAACCCGGTCTTCATTGTTGATTGAGTCCTCAGGTCTTCAAAAACGTAAGTCCGTCGCCCGGATCACTTCCCACGGCGTCACGATTTTTCACGGCCTTACTTTACGGCCGCACGCTTTACGGCCAAGTCACAGGCGAATTAACCCTCTGGTTTCCGGAAACCTATGTACCGTGTATGTAGCAATCGTATGCATCCTTATTCAGTATTCACAGTATGTTACCATGTTTCTATTTATCCTTATAAAATTTTCTGTACTTGGCAATTATCCTGGTAAATAAGTTTAATTTTAGTCTTTTATTAAGTACCTCTGTATATATATTTTCATATTGATACTTCATCTATTTTATACATACACACACACACACACAGACTGTATTTTATATACATATGATGTTTAAGCATATCCTCCCTATTCATGTGTTATAAATTATACTTAAGTGAGGGCTCAGATATATTATTAAATTAGGATATATTAGTATAACATCCTGTTATACAACAGTTATGGTTAGCCTACATTACGGCTCCTTTTTCTGTCATGCTCGTACACATACCACAAGCTCAAGGACACAGTCCTATTTTCTAAGAGTATAATGGAGATGTTATTACAACCATGTACACTACGATTACATGGCACTAACTATTCAGGCCATTTCTTATCATACTCATACGCAATACCACGAGTATATAAGAACACGGTCCTACCTTCCACAGAGGGTTTCGGGTTGAATCACACGCTTGGTTCAACCTCTCATACGTCACAACATTTTCTGCATAGATTGTCATTTCACATAATTTCACATGGCATTTACAAACTCAGGCCTTTTCTTGACACACTCAGACGACGTAACACGAGTATTCAAGAACACGGCATATACGTCTCACAAGACTTTCGGTTTTGAATCACACATTCTGGTTCTTACATTCATACGTTACTTTACAGCAACATTTATGATTCTGCATATTGTCATTTTCACATTAAAAGTCCCTTACATTCCCAGATCAGTTTAGTGACATGCATATCATCTGATCACCTTCCATATATACACATTACACGGCCAATCCCCTGCTGCCAGGTATCGGACTCAGCATAACGCTTGTCACCAAGCATGGGCAGTCATGTCACTATCCTACTCATAGACTTTTACACCTCCCACACATACTGCTAGAAGCCATAATCCCAGCCTATACAGATTACACAGGTCTCACGGGATCCATTCTCACTCTATCCCTTTTTAGGTTTATCCAGGTTTTCATACCTGTCGATTCTCAAAACTTTATACATACTACCAGGTACGTAAGCCTGCTCACGCTGTAGTTCACATACGTTTCATTCTTCTAGGCCATAGAGTACTGGCAAGTTAGGGGTATAGGCCCAAATAGGTATCTCCCTTCTTGGCATTTCTGCCTATCGTTTAGTGGTCCGCGAGGCCAACACCCCGCCTCCAAGTCTCGGAGGCAAACGCCATCGGGCCACACGTGAGTTAGCCGCCTCGCAATATTTATAGAGAGGGCCTCACCTGTCACTCCCTCCCCCTGTTTTCTTTTACTATCACCGAGAGGCCTACGATTCCTGCCACTACGACGGGTGGCCTCAATAACCCCTCGCGCCAACTCATAGACAGAGCCTCTCATAGCCACTTGGCAACTAGCAGGGCCTCACCTGTCACCAAAGAACAAGATTAATGGTTTCGCCTTACCCGGCATAATTAGCCTGCCAGTACATCCCCTAGGATTTTTCCAAAGTGTCTGGCGCATTCTCACAGTACGGGACAAGGTCCAACTGGAGCGAGATTGATACTGTCATTTTCTGCAGACACTTTGCAGGTTTGAGAACACCGGCCTGTGCATACTGCTCCTCCATGGCCATACTGCCAATTTTGTCCTACCACTGCAAACGAACCTACTACCTCACAGGGCACTGGTTCCGCTGGTTCAGCAGAGGAAACGCCCAAAGATAAACTGGGTCGTCCTATCAAGTTTTTGGGAAAATCCCAAATATGTAATAATTTCAATGTCTGTGCATGTAATTACAGTGGATGTAGGTTATTGCATATATGTTCAAACATGCTTTAGAGCACAGGCGAAAACTATGTGTCCAATTAAAATGTACCCTAAGCAATACTTAACGGATATAAAGGGAAATCTTCCCACAAACAAAGATTTATCATCGATCTGTCTGCACCTCACACCTCTGCCAATAATCACGCCATTACGGCTATCATGCAGGCAGGTGTCGGAGCACGGCTCAGCAAGACTGACATAACACATGCTTTCAAATTATTGCCTATCCACCGTACACTATGGCACCTGCATGGCATTAAGTGGGCCGGGCACTACTATTTTTTCTCACGTTTAACGTTTGGTTCAAAAGTAGTCCGGCCTTTTTCGACGTATTCGCCGAAACACTATGCTGATTATTGTTAAATGTAGCCAGATGCCCTACAGTTATACACTACTGGATGATTTCTTACTGATCGAAGAGAATATTTCTCCACCCAGTAGCCTCATAGAAACCATCAGTCTTTTTAAACAGGTGGGCGTCTCAGTTTCCCCCACCAAAACCGAAGGACCAGATACAGTTATCACTTTCCTAGGAATCATACTAGACTCAGCCACAGCCAGCAAGCCAGCCTGCCACACACCAATATAGAGAACATTCTTACCAACATCAACCTATACTTACACCTCGGTACTTGCAACCGCAAGAATTACATCTCTACTTGGGTCACTAAATTTTGCCATGCGCATTATACCCCAAGGCCGGGCTTTCATCTCACGACTCCTAAACATGTTCCCACTGTTTAGCATGATGCACACAGGTTACCCCTGGATACCCAGGCCACGGCAGACCTACTTATGTGGAGAAACTTTTAACCACCTGGAATGGGAGAAGCATGTTTCCCCCTGAATTGTCTGACTCTTCACCTACCATCTGGTCAGACGCGGGTCTACCACAGGTTTCGCAGTAATTTACGGGAATGAATGGCTTTGGGGTAGTTGGCCTCCAGAGGTTCAGGACCTGGAGAGTTTTTCCAACTACTTCAGCTCTATTTGAGATATATCCCATTGTGGCAGCTGCCGTGACATGGGGGCATCTATGGGCAGGTTCGTCAGTACGTTGCTACTCAGACAACCAAGCAACGCACCACATCATAAACAAAGGTCGATCCAAATCACTGACCATTATGAGGTTCTTGAGGAAACTCACCTGGCTGGCCGCGTGTCACAATTTTTTCTTGTTTTGTGTGCATGTCCCAGGTGTATACAACACGGCTGCTGACCATTTGTCTTGTTTCAATTTACAGGCTTTTCGACAAATACTTCCGTCAGCTGCACGCACAGCCACGACCACTCCACCTTTCCACCAACTAGTCATGGACTAGACGCTATAATGCAACATAGCAGGACATTGTCACAATTAGCGCTATCCGCCAATACCCGGAAGACCTATGACAGGGCTTTCCTTCTATTCAAAAGATTTCTGTCATCACACAATATCGCACAACCTTTCATTATGACATCCTTGTTGGGTTTTGCTTCCTTTTTGCCACCTCAAACTCAAATTATCATACAACACAATCAAGCTATATCTAACAGGCATACAACATCACATGTTAACATTACAACCAATCAACACAAGTTTCATGTCCTCCTACCAGATCAAAAATATCCTTAGGGGTATTCAGAGATCCGAACCCCCACGTACTGCGCAAAGGCTACCCATAGACGTCAATATTTTCAAAGATCTATCCAAACTACTAGATTTAAAACCCTTTGCCAACAACACAAACCTTGTTATTAAAACCGCCATCTATATGGCTTTTTATGGGTTTTAAGACCAAGAGAATTTACCGCCATCTACACAACCCAGTCCACTCACATTCTGCTTCACTCACACTTAACAAAACACATGGATTACTATATCTTGCCTCTGCATCACTCCAAAACCAATCAACACGCACCTCCGGTAGAGGTTAGATACTATCCTACCCACAACGAGTGGTGCCCCGTCACATTACTGGACACATATACCCAGGTTTTACAAGCATCACCATCTCAACCACTTTTGTCTACAAGGTTCGGTACTCACTACCACCACCTTCATGACCCACGTCAGGTCATTACTTACACAACTAGGCCTAAAAGCAAATAACTATTCGGGCCACTCCTTCCGCTTAGGAGCAGCCACTACAGCGCTGGAAGTCCTCTGCATACTCTAGATACACACCTAACCCAGTACAAGAAGTTAGAAATGCCTTTCAAGATATGTCTGGTTAAAGTATGTATATTGCTCGTTTCGTAATAAATTTTGATTTTCTACTTTTGCCCTCTTTATTTACAGGTCTACCTCATCGTCGGTTCCGGCACACCACAACCGACTTGCTCTTGTAATACCATCCCACACCTAACAGTGTTTGTATCTTCTGTACTATCAGGAGCCCTTAACACAAGTATTAAGGCCTTTTGGCCTGTAATTGTGGGAGGGGCGTATGACTCACCTTCTACCTACTTAAGGGACACCCCTTACCTGGCTCCATACCGTCCGAGGTCAGCGCTGCATCACCCTCCCACCCACTCCTCTTTATCAACTCCTTTTTCTTACATTTCTTCTAGGTGGGCCCTCTTTATTTACAGGTCTACCTCATCGTCGGTTCCGGCACACCACAACCGACTTGCTCTTGTAATACCATCCCACACCTAACAGTGTTTGTATCTTCTGTACTATCAGGAGCCCTTAACACAAATATATATATATATATATATATATATATGACAGTGTGTTGCAGTTTGTATGTAGAATGTATCCTTGTGCACATTTTGCTTACGTTTTTATAAAAGACTCAGAATTATCTTCAGTGGTACTCAATCTTATTATTTCACAATCATCCAAACACTCAGCAACTATGCCTAAATCACTTAAATTTAAAAAAATAACCCTATTTATATTTAATGTGCATATTTATTTTATCAATGTAGAAAATAGTCTGACTGATTGAAGAATAAACTCAAAAGATGGTTTCTTTTTTATATGCAAGCTTTGGTATATTCTGATCATTTTTATGTATACATTTGAAAGTTATTTATTTTTATTTTGTACTGTGAACTCAAAGATAAATGTAGTAATTACAAAGATACATATTAAGTGGCTTATTTTTCAGATTCTGTGTCTGCACTTCCATGCCTGCTCCTACTGATGGGAGGAAATCAGGAGTTTTGAATGTCACTAAATGTCAGCCTAATTCAGATAGCATGGACTATAAGGAATGGATTCACTGCACTTATCATAAGTAAATGTTGAAGTTAAGACTCTATATTTTAAAACATGTCGTCTCCGAAGAATTGCAAATCCCTTTAAATGTTGATGAAAAATTTCATTTTTAAAAATTGATTCAAAGCAAACATTTCACAAACCTTAGATGTATTTTATGATGAATTTAATTTTATAATTTATATCAAAGAATTTTAATGATGTCAACAGAAATAAAATTTAATGGTTGAAAGTTGTGTTATTCTACATTCAAAGTGCATCTTTTTCTTGTTAAGTATTACGTATAAAAATGTTGTGAAAAAAAGATGACTATCAATTTTGTTGGAAAAAGAATCACATAACATTAATTTAAAATAGGCGATCATAGATAGCACTAAAATATATAATAAAACAGCAATTTTGTATATAGGTTGCTATTCATACAAATATAAAAATTAAAATCATGCCAGTGTATACAATTTGTGCTCATTTATGTTACCAGCTAGAAAATGTATAGTTTTATATGGACAGTATAAAGCATCATTTATCTTGCAATAAACCAAAATGATTTCTAGTGCTTCTGATATTGATAGGCTGCTAGGACAACCAAGGCCAGAGTCTCTTCTTTCTGGTAGTGGATAATGTAGAAGATGATAAAAGAGTTGCAGTGCCTTGTGGATGTCCTCTGGTTCAGATAATAATCAGTACATACGTAGAGTAAGAGGACAGGAAACACAATATAGTGTAGTATGTTCTTATGTTGAGTGAAGAAAAATATAGAAAAAAAGAAAAATAGAGAGAAAAACTTGCATTTTATTGGAGTTTCTGATCAGCTCCGAGAACTAGCCTAGGCAGTATGATCCATACCTGTGGATATACTAGTACAGTTGAATCTTGGCAGGAAGTGTATCAGGACCCAGAGAGAATGGTTAGGAATCCCAGCATGAATAGCAGAGAATACCTTATGTAGATATTATATGAAAGAGTAAAAACCGCCAATAGTGCTCACTGATAAGAACAATATGAAAATAAAATAAAAGAAGTACTCACAAAGGGAGAGCAAAAATTGGTTTTGCTCAATCTAGATAGCAAAGGTAGTATAAACCCCACCAAGGATATTACAGGAGACCTCTTGATAAACCCTTCTAAAAGCAATCAGAAGGGTAATACTCTTTTTATTACAAATACAAATATAAATATATAAAAATACACTTGTAAAAATACACTTGATGCATTTTGCCAAATAACAGGCTTTTTTTAAAAAGTCTTTCTTTATGCTATTTTTGTGATTTAACAGGTGATTGCTGGTATCCTGTTTCTGAAATCGTTAATGAGACTCTTTATTTGTCCTGAACTATCATCAAAATCCATCTAGTTTTTCATAAACATCATATTTGCTAGATATATCGTAAATAAAGAATAGACAATAATGTATTTTCAGTTGTTTTATATTTGTATGTGTCAATGGGACACTAATTCAATTTCAATAGTCGAAAGGTTCATCATGTTACTTCCCGAAGAGAAGTGACATTTTAACATAATACACTTTTGTCATTTTCCTGTCTCTTTTGCTGTATATGTGTAATAGTAATTAAATGAATTCATCCCTGTCTTTCAGCTTGTGGAAAAGAAACAAAAAAATGCTGAAGAGAGTAAAATATTTGCTGGTACTTTATAAAATATAACAATGATAATAATAATAGTACAAATGTGAATAAAATAGATATTGCCACTTCGGCAGAATTTATTGTTGTATGTTACTACTTATGTTACTAGTTCCTATGTTTTTCAAGACTTTTTTTATATTATTGCATATATTGTATATTGATTGTAGTTACTGATCATTGTTTTTATATCTAGTGGTCCCTGTGGAAGTGCGAAAGAAACGCGTAGGATCTGGGCTTTTTGACACCTTGTTTGTTTTCTTAATGTTATTTTATAAATTAACTTTAAAATCATTTTACAAAAACAAAAACTGATTCCTTGCTTCTCTTGGCTCCTGGACTGAAGTAACAGTTAAAATAAGGATGTCTGCTTAGCCCACTATTGATATCAAGGGAAGCACCTTTCAAGTGTTTTATAACTTCTCATTCCTGTTAGTGCAGCCATAAAGCGTGTCTGATATTAAATTGTGACTATGTTACACTGTGTTTGTTTAATGTTCTAATCACAGAAAATACAGCTGTATCACGTTTTTTCTACGTATATATTTCTTGTTACCAGTGACTGGACAGCACTACCAAGTGAGGACATAGAGAATGTATAAAGTCTCCTTTGTACTAATGTGGGGGTCACATTGAACCCCATAGGCTTATTTTTTAACTATCTAATGTGACAGCTGGCTAGCAGGCGCAGCAAGTACTTTGTGCTAAGTCCTCACTAAAGAGTGGCACTGATTACCCCCACAAGTTAGACTCTGCTTTCTGCTGTGCTCTCCCTTAGTTATTTTATTTTTTTTGGGGGGTGGGGGGATGTTCCAAGAAGAAAAAACACTTTAAACCTGCTGAAGTAGAAGGAGCTGCAGCACCAGTTGAAGCATAAGCATAATCTATAGCGGCATAAAAAGGATGTTACTAGATATTGAATCAGACGTAATTGACACATTGCTAATCCCACTATCATGTGCTAATAGTAGTGGTGATGGTGGTGCTCATGGTAAACAGCAGTGGTTGCAGCAGTGGTGGAGGTGTCAGTAGTCTTCATGGCTAATGATGAGCTGTTAAGAATCTCAGAGGCCATGGGCCGACTGCAGATGATTTGGAGAACACAACCCTCATATTCATCTTTGGTTTAGTATGTAACATTGCTGATGGTCGTTTTGTTTTGCTTATTACAATAAATTTGGAATATGAATTCATTGTTTAGTAAATAACCCCGATAGTATCACTACTGATCTGTTTCCCTCAGTAGCTTCAGTCAAATTGTCTGGAAATGCTACTACTATTACAAAAATAACAATATGAAGGTTTGGGCTTGCGCATGTCAGTTCCCATAAGATGTTGTCTCATAATCTGGCATTTTGACTAATAATCTGATCGGACCAAATTCTGCGGAACTGCAGTTTGGCCCAAAATTAATTTCCAGGTCTAATGAATATAATGGATTATAAGAATCGTCTACAGTACTAAGAATTAATTCAAATTGTTGGCAAACCTTTTTTTTACTTCTTATTCTTGGATTTCCTTGCTGAGCTGTATCTTACTTCATATGTTAATGCATTTTAATATTGACAATTGAAGACAGCTTAATGCATTGTAAATGTAAATCTAAAGCATTTTTAACTAGTCCATCATTAATCAGAGACCAGAATTCTCACCAAATTTATAACCCCCCCAAAAACGGTGACCTTTTTCTATTGACTTTGTCTGAAAATACTGTACATGTAAGCCTCTGTTGAGCAATACACTGCTAGGAAAGCAATATTGATATATGTTTTTTCTATTTTACAGGAAAGAGTTTAGAGCTAGTTATATTAATAATATGTTTGTGTAAATGATTGTATTACATTAGCTTACTTTGCATTGGAGATTCTTACAAATCAGTGGCGTATTAAGGGGGGGGCAGGGAGGGTGGTCTGCCCCAGGTACCACTATGGGTTGCCACCAGAGCTGGCCTTGGGGAGGAGTGAGCTGTGTGGCTACAAAGGGCGATATGGCAGTAGCGGCGCCAGGCAGCCGACACAGCTCACACACGCAGGGGCTGGGAGCAGGATAACTTTTTGGAGAGCTGGGGGCGGCGCCAAATTGGCCATGGAAGCGGAGCTAAATAGGCAGCAGGGGTGTTGCTAAAGGGAGCCTGCTAGTGCTGCACACAGAGGGGAAGCAGGAAGGAGTACCTGCTTCTCCAACAACTACACACTAGTGACTCCACTCCTCCTCCAGTAAGTGAGAGAGAGTGTGTGCTGTGTGTGTGTAACTGTGATTGTGTCTGTCTGCCTGTGACTGTGTGTGACTGTGTTTGTGTGTGACTGTATGTGTGACTGTCTGCCTGTGACTGTGTGTGACTGTCTGCCTGTGACTGTGTGAGGGTGACTGCCTGTGACTGTATGTGTGTGGGTGTGTGTGTGTGACTGTCTGCCTGTGACTGTGTGTGTGACTGTGTGCCTGTGACTGTGTGTTTAATTGTGTGCCTGTGACTGTCTGCCTGTGACTGTGTGTGTGACTGTCTGCCTGTGACTGTGTGTGTGACTGTGTGTGTGACTGTGTGTCTGTGACTGTGTGTTTGATTGTGTGCCTGTGACTGTCTGCCTATAATTGTGTGTGTATATGTCTGGCAGTGTGTGTGACTGTCTGCCTGTGACTGTCAGTATAGGTGTATAACTGTGTGCATTTGACTGTGTCTGACTGTCTTTGCCCTGCAGTGAGCCGGCAGCTGGGATATGATGTCAGCCCGGCATCAGCATCATTACAGTGCATGCGAGGGACCTGTGCAGGAAGAGCACAGAGATCCCAGCAGCAACCACTGACCACCAGACCTCAACTCCGGCCCTCCCAGAGCAAGGTAGGAAGGTTGGGTGGACCTCTTATTTATTGTGTGTATGTATGTGATGATTGTATGTGTATCTGTGGTTATGCGGGTTTATATCTCTGATTGTGTATATATGTATATATATATATATATATATATATATAATTTTTTTTAATAGTTTTTTTAATATAGTTTTTTTGTGACTGTGTGTGTGACTGTCTGCCTGTGACTGCATGTATGACTGCCTGTGTGTGCGATAATAATATTCCATATTAATTAAGAATGATAGATTGATCACTATTGAGCAAATTAATCTCTTAAAAATAGTTAAGATGGCTCAAGTAAGCACATAATCACACACAGGCAGTATCACTAGATGCAGGCCTGGATGCCACAGCTATTAATACACAGCACTAAATTTTTTATTAAAACCACAAAACACAGCATCTGAATGACTCATGTGTACCGTCACAAGATAATTATTAGTACAGAGCTAGCTTATAGATAAGCGATAATTAACCGCACAGACCTGGCATGGCATTGTTGGTGGTCCTGAACAGCCTGGCCAGCTACCAGTCCCATCCAATGCTTTTGCAAGGTCTTTGCTGAGCTGCGCTGATAAGGAAACTTGGTGGAAAAGTACAGACTATCCATCCCATTGGTAAAAAAGGTATAAAAGACGAGAAAACTTGGCACTCGCTTGGAGTACTACCCACCTGTAATACGGACGCGTATTGCTGGTTCTGCTGATTCCCAGCAAGAGAGGGTCCCTTCAAGCCTGACTGCCAGAAGTTCTTTCAGTCGTGTGCAGCCGAGTTGCAACCCACCTTCTCTAATGATGATGTATAACTTACGCTGAATATCTAGATAATTAAACTGTTTCCTCAAGCTGAATGTGCACTATAGATTAAATGTTATTACTTATTAATTAAGTCTCTGTTAATCAATAAAGTTATATTGATTATTTACAAGTACTTGGTGTCAGTGTATTTCCCTTTCTCAAATACTCAATTAACTCATCCCAAATAGGGTTTTGGTGCCCACCAATATCTTTAAAAACCTTAGGGTAATTGATTATTGTTTTTTGATATTGGCGCCTCATGAATTTAATGATTAGGCACAACACTGTGTAACCACAGATACACACACACACAATCACATACATAAACACACATAATACACATATATATATATATATATATATATATATACACAACCACATATGTTCACACACACAGACATACATCTATTGTGTTATTGTGTGTGTGTGTGTGTGTGTGTGTGTGTGTGTGTGTGTATAAATGTGTATGTGTTTAGTAGATAGCTCCCTTATTTGGTGTCCTTAAATATTGCAATCTCACATAAGGATAACAAATAAGTGAGTTATCTACTAAACAACTGAAAGATTAAAATTAAGAATTTTTTTTTTTAATTTTGATCTTTTAGCTGTTTAGTAGATAATTCCCAAATTGGTGCCCTTATGTGAGATTTCCATATTTAAAGATAATAAATTAGGGTGCTGTTTAGCAGATAGTTCCCTTATTTTGTGTCCTTAAATATGGCAATCCCACATAACGATAGCAAATAGGGGAGTTATCTGATAAACAAAGATCAAAGTTAAGAGGTGTCAGCCAGCCCACAACAAGAAATCTGGGTGGCTAATGTGAATTCTATGCATATTTGTTGCCGGATGAAAATTTTCAGTGCCCCCCCACCCCCCAGTTTTACTGTGGTATCTTATGTGTGTCTGTGTATCTGTGTGTCTATGTATCTGCAAGAGTGTGTATGCATCTGCATGTGTGTCAGTGTGTTTATGTGAATACATCTCAGAATTTCACAAACACTACATACAAATACACTGTTGCATTTCAACATCAACACTACGTACAAACCTCACCATTATATATAGCCACACCACTGCATTTAAAAGCCACACTATACACAAATGAATGCTTGCATTCAAACGCCAACACTACATACAAACAGACCCCTACATTCACACAAACATACTCCATACAAAGACATGCTAACATTCAAAACACAAACACTGCTCAGTGATAAATAAATTTAAAAAAAATTAGTTTTTATTTACATTTTAAAGTGTGGGAGGGGGTAGGGGTGCCAAAAATAGGACCTGCCCCCAGGTACTAGGTACGCCTCTGTAACAAATGGTGACTCCACACAGTGACTTTGTTTCTTTAAACATATACAACACTGAGATAATAAGCTCCTTTACACTTAAAGGAACACTGTAGGATAATGAACACAAACATGTATTCCTGAACCTATAGTGTTCAAAATATATATTTTATGTCATGTGGGATTCATATTCAACTGTAGGTTATAACAGAATGGCAGAATTATAAAACAAACCATGGCAACAAAGAAAAAAATGAAATGACCTGTTCAAAAGTCTGCATACCCTTGGTTCCTAATACTGCGTATTGACCCCTTTAGCATCAATGACAACATGCAGTCTTTTGTAGTAGTTGTCTATGGGGCCCCTAATTCTTTCAGGTGGTATTGCAGCCCATTCGTCTTGGAAAAATGCCTCTAGGTCATGCAAAGTCTTTGGTCGTCTTGCATTAACTGCACGTTTGAGATCTTCCCAGAATGGCTCAATTATATTACGTTCAGGAGACTGTGATGGCCACTCCAGAACTTTTATCTTTTTATGCGGTAACCACTGGATGGTAATCTTGGCCTTGTGCTTAGGATCATTGTCATGCTGGAAAGTCCAAGAGAGACCCACACGCAGCCTTCGTGCAGAATAATGCAAATTGTCTGCCAGTATTTTCTGATACCATACTGAATTCATCTTGCCATCAATTTTCATAAGATTCTCTGTGTCTTTAGAGCTCACTTCCCCACAAAAACATCAGTGGTCCACCACCAATCTTCACAGTGGAGATGGTATTTGTAGCGGAGGCCTGGTATTCTACAGGTTAACTCCACTAAAGATCTCAGTAAGGCTCAGGAACAAGTAGTAAAAATACCATAAAGTAATAATTCCAGCAAGCAAAGTAATCCACGAATATTCCCATACAGAGCCCAATGACTGGATGACACACAGCATCAGGAGCAGAACTGACTTTTAATCCACACAGTCTCCTTATAAAGCATTCTCCCATGCAAGGGAGGGATTCACATTAATCAGTACAGTATCCAATAGTGTAACAGTTACCTCCCACACATCTCCTCCCCTCAGTATGACACTTAATCCCATTACACATGCTGTAGTTTTCCCCGAGTTCTGAATGTACCCTAAAACAAGCAGTGACAATAATACTTTGGGTACACCCTGGTAGCCCTGATCTGGGTGACTAACATATCCAAAATTCACCCAGGTCGGTCCAGGGGTTCGGGAGTTAGGTGGAGGGTGTAATTTGACCGACCGCACACGAGGTGGTATCCAAAAAGGGTTCCATGTGTTTTGGCCCTGCGGTCGGTCTTTGTTCGGGAGGTGAAACACACATAAAATACTGCCATCCACGATTAACCTTGCATTCGTATTAATCCCCTTGTTCGGTACTTTCAACTTACCGAACGGGGGGCTGATTAGCCTTCCCGTTCGGGAGTTACTGAGCCCTGGAGGTCTCAGCGGTTTTTGGGTAATCGAGTGTCCGATTTGAGTTCCAGACACTCGACGACGACTGAGATTTTCGTGCGTAAGATGGCCGCCGCCACGTGTTCGTATACCGAACGGCGGCCACCCAGATACATCAATAAAGTACCGATTAACTTGAGGTTAGAGAAGTGTGAAAGCTTAATAAGGTACACACTTCTCTCTGGGGTGGTCTATTGGTTCGCTAGTTTCCATTCGTATGGCGTACGGATGGAAACTACCGAACAATCATACGAACTCTACATACAGTTTATCCATACAAATAGAAAACAACACACGAATTGCAATTTTACCACAGTCTTTAGGACAGCCCTAGTACCATCTACTACAGTATTCTTTTTACTATAGGCCTTGTTGACCCCTCTCCAAATATAGCGCTTATGGTTGTGACCAAAAAGTTCTAATATTGTCACTCCAAATTACAGTGTGCCAGAAGCTGTGAGGCATGTCAAAGTGTTGTCAGGCATATTGTAACTGGGCTTTTTGTGGCATTGGCGCAATAAATGCTTCTTTCTGGCAGTTCACCCATGCAACTCATTTTTGTTCCAGTATCATTGTATTGTGCTCCTTAAAACAACCACCACCGTCTTTTTCCAGAGCAGCCTGTATTTCTCCTGAGGTTACCTGTGGGTTTTTCTTTGTAACCCGAACAATTCTTCTGGCAGCTGTGGCTGAAATCTTTCTTAATCTACCTGACCTTGACTTAACATAGAAACATAGACTGTGACGGCAGATAAGAACCATTCGGCCCATCTAGTCTGCCCAATTTTGTAAATACTTTCATTAGTCCCTGGCCTTATCTTATAGTTAGGATAACCTTATGCCTATCCCACACCTGCTTAAACTCCTTTACTGTGTTCACCTCTACCACTTCAGCTGGTAGGCTATTCCACACATCCACTACCCTCTCAGTAAAGTAATACTTCCTGAAATTATTTTTAAACCTTTTCCCCTCTAGGTCCTCTTGTTGTGGTAATTTTTCTTCTTTTAAATATAGTCTCCTCCTTTACTGTGTTGATTCCCTATGTGTAATATATGTATTTAAATGTTTCTATCATATTCCCCCGTCTCGTCTTTCCTCCAAGCTATACATGTTAAGATCCTTTAACCTTTCCTTGTAAGTTTTATCCTGTAATCCATGAACCAGTTTAGTAGCCCTACTCTGAGCGCTCTCTCCTAAGTATCAATATCCTTCTGGAGATACGGTCTCCAGTACTGCGTACAATACTCCAAGTGAGGTTTCACCGGTGTTTTGTACAATGGCATGAGCACTTCCCTCTTTCTACTGCTAATACCTCTTCCTATACAACCAAGCATTCTGCTAGCATTTCCTGCTTCTCTATTAAATTGTTTGCCTACCTAAGTCATCAGAAATAATTATCCCTAAATCCCTTTCCTCAGATGTTGAGGACTCTATCAAATATCCTGTACTCTGCCCTTTGGGTTTTTACATCCAAGATGCATTATCTTGCACTTATCCACATTAAATGTCAGTTGCAATAACCATTTTTCTAGTTTTTCTTTCTTTCTTTTTTTTTTTTAAGTTTTATTGATTTTTTATATATAATACAAAAAACAGATAAACATATCTCTTCATGATATTATTAATTTACACAAGATACATGACATACATAAACCATCCAATTACTTCACATTCTATTGTTATACTATTATAACAATGTACAGGTAATAGCGTCATCATTCCATTAATCTATGCAGGTTGGCCTCTTCTCCTCTCTAGCCCAAATTCCCTTTTTAATCTACTGTCCTCAAGGTCCCCAACGTCCCACCTCTGTAACCAAATTCCCCAACGGAGGGTACGGTATATACCTGGTAGATAGGTAGTCTATTCAAAGAGGAAAACAGAGGGGTGGGGAAATGTATGAAAGATCGAAAGAAAAGTGAACGGGGGATAGAACGGGAGCAACCCCCTTGAATACAGTAAATACCCATACATTACCCATACTGCACACACACAAATCACATTCATTGTTCCAGATTCCTAAGGGAGGGGGGCTGACAGGGAGGAAACAACTATGAGGGATTTTGTCCAAGGGTCAAACAGTAGTCGTCCCATACTGCCCATCTAAACTTCGAAACTGTATAAACACACAAATGTCCATCCTCCCTAGCCAGCATTCTATTTCTCTGCATTAAACTTTCCACCTCAAACCAGTTTGGCAACTTTTCCTCTTTCCAATTAACAGCAATCTCGCCATTTCGCCATTGATAAAATATGAAGCAAAAAAGATTTTAGTTCTTTTGTGAAATCACTAGGTGGAAAGTGAAACAAAACCAGTTCTGGGATTAATTTTATCCTTTCCCCTACAATACGCAATATCCCAAGTTGTACCTGCTGCAAATAAATTTGATTGTGGTGACAAGACCACCAGATATGTGTTGCTGAGCCAACTTGTTTACAGCCTCTCCAGCAAAATGTATATGTTTCATCTTTCTTTATTTTCCAAAGCTTGGACGGCATTAAATACTATCTATTTAAGATTTTAAAATACGTCTCCCAATAGGAGACGTGTTTGATTAATTTATCTGTTAAAGAGGAGGCTCCCAACCAAGTTTCCCAGGGCCAGGATTGATGAAGTTCTTCTTCCCAGATTCTTATATTTAGAGATTTAATATCCAGGTCCCTGTCTCTCAGAACGCTACATTTTTTTGATACCAAATGTTTTTTGTTTGTTGAAAGTAATATTTTTTCACAGGTAGTCAGTTGCCTGATCTCTTTTAAATGGTAATTATTTCATCTTGTTATATTCCATCCATGAGTTGTTTGCGATTTTAAAGTTGGACTGTAAATAATCAAATGAAAGAAATTTATTGTTTACATATAGGTCCCTTAGGTATCTACATCCCCTTTTCGATAACAGCTTGAGCAGAGGAGAGTAAGACTTTTCCAATAGCCATGTTATTGGAGTAATCGGGCTTGGAAATGGGATTAAAGAATATTTACAATTCAGTTTTAACCAGCTTTTAAGAATGTACCATAGTATCGAGTCTTTAGTTTGCCACTGGTTAGATCATCTTGAAAAATAATTGAATTCAGATGCATTTGTTTAGAAAAAAAAGACTTCTATTAATAACCAATTATTGTTTTTTTTCTCCTCCTCCCATCTCAGCATATGTGGCTTCTTAATATTTCCTGATGTCAGGATATGCTATCCATCAATTTTTTTAATTTTTTATTCTGATTGATAAAAACATCAATCACTCTCTGTTACTTATTGAGTAAATATAAGTGACATTGCCAGGGTATACAGCGCATAATATAACTGATCTTAGGTAAGATTGTCATCTTGATTGCTGCTACTCTTCCTGACCAAGAAATATTAAGATTTTTCCAAGTGGACAAAACGTCCAATATATTGGTATAGACTAAATGAAAGTTGGCTTTCATTGTTCTATGCATTTCAAAGAACAGTTTTATTTCAAGGTGAGTTATTGATTGTTGCCAATTAAATGGATATAGTTGTATTAAATAGTTTTTCCCAATCTGCCCCATATTAAAGGTCGGCTTCAGATTTCTTTGCATTTAATTTATAATTAGAGACTTCACTATACTCTACTATAATTTCTTGGAGGGGTTTAAGGGATTTTTCCGTGTTTTCTATTGTGATTATTACATCATCCGCATATAGGGAGATTACATGGTACTTCTGATTTACCTCAATCCCCATTATGTCTACAGATTCCCTTATCGCAATCGCCAATGGTTCAATAATCAGAGCAAAAACTAGTGGGGATAATGGGCAACCTTGCCTAGTGCCATTTGAAATACCAAATCTTCCTGAATGAAAGTTTTGGCCGATCACGCTTGCAGTTGGAGATGTATATAGAGCAGCTATTGCTTTAGAGGCAAATTGATCAAAGCCATATTTTGACAGGGAGAGGAACATAAAGTCCAAATCAACCCTGTCAAAAGCTTTCTCAGCCTCCAGCCCCACAAAAACTGCTGCTGTTTTTTTGTATTTGACCACTGAGATTAAATTTAACAGTTTACTAATATTATCAGAACCCAGTCTCCCCTGTATAAAACCAGTTTGATCCAAATTGATTAGCTTGTGGATATATTGATTCAATCTTTCCGCTAAAATTTTAGAGTAGATTTTTATATCCACATTGAGCAGGGATATCGGTCTAAAATCACTGAATTCTGGGGTTTATTTATTTGTTTCAGGAATTGTAATTATTTGTGCTTCTAACAGCTCTGGATGGGCTCGGCCGGCTTTTTTTAATTCCATTTAGTGTTTGACACAGGTATTTAGAAATCTCCTCCTGACAAAGTAAGTAGTATTGATTTATTAGCTGTCAGGCCCAGGAGCTGAGCTCATTCTCAGTTTTGATATTGCCCATTTGATTTCCTGTTCCGTTATATCTTCATTTCGAATTTCGGACTCTGTTTGTGAAATTTTTGGAAGGTGAATCTTATCCGAAAATTCCACAATTTTCCTTTTTTTCAGACTTCTATCAATATTTGGGGAATTTAGATTATAAAGCTCATGGTAGTATTTTTCAAAACATGCTGTGATGTCAGTCGGCTTTGAAAAATATTCTTTATTATATAATAGCCTGTTTATTCTACCATTGTTAGATTTTTGTTTTTACTTATTAGTAGAGATGTCCCGAACAGTTCGCTGGCGAATAGTTCCCGGTGAACATAGCTTGTTCGCGTTCGCCACGGACAGCGAACATATGCAATGTTCGGTCCGCCCCCTATTCGTCATCATTGAGTAAACTTTGACCCTGTACCTCACAGTCAGCAGACATATTCCAGCCTATCAGCAGCAGACCCTCCCTCCCAGATCCTCCCACCTCCTAGACAGCATACAATTTAGATAAATTCTGAAGCTGCATTCTCTTTTTTTTTTAGACATAAGTGTGTTATATTTGGGCATGCTAGGCTGAATGTGCGTATATCATGGCTAGTTGCACTGAGGGTATGAGTATATAGCAGTACATTGTTGTGAAAGATGGCTGTCATGTTTAGGGTGTAGCTTGCACGTTATCAACTGTGTATTTATATCAGCAGCTCCACCACTAGTTATAAATCAAGTGTGAGTCGCTCGCTGAGATGAGACTAGTGAATAACATAATACATGAATGGTTAAGGTAAAGGCATGTAAGGAACTACGACAATAAACTCTTTAGGAGGTGAAATAATGACATGTTCAAACGCTTGCTACTTTACGATTAGTTAATGTGCAGAGAGCAGTTCATGTGATCAAAGGCATGGTGTGGAGGATCGGCTATAGTGGGACATGCTTGGCAGGCTGCTGTTTACTGCTTGTGCTCATCCGATCCCTTCTGGGCGCCAGGTGCAGACCCTGGGAGTCCCTGATACCTGGAACAACAAAGGCAAGTCTCTGGCTGAGTGCCGGGTTCGCGGCTTGAGGTGGTGGAAGCTTGTTTTGTCGGGTGGTCGGATCTGTCCCGGTGGTGTTTCACGTCCGGTGCAGGATTGTGGTGGCTTAAGGTGGAGGCGAGTGCTTGACGTGGGGCAGGCTCTGCATTTCTGTTTGTGCCTCCGGTCCCGTCTTTGACGCCTTTTGCGTTGGTGGATTCTAATGGGGACTGCTTCGCTTAGCTGTGGTGGAGCTTGTTGGGGCTGTGGTGGAGCTTGTTGGGGCTTCCTGCTTGTTATTTGCTTCCAAAATTGATTAAAGAGTGTGTCCAGCTTAGACTCAATATCCTGCCATGCTTTGCTGGTACCAGGAGGACACACGGCTGCTGCCATATTGGGAGAGTCGCAGATGAGTATGTCAACCTGGGCGGCTGTGCTCTATGCGTCCATTAGCTCCAGACAGACTCTCAGGGGTGGACCGGGATAACCCCCACCGGTCTGAGGGGGGGTAACGGAGCTCCTGCCGGGAAGTAGCTGCACCTGGGCATCCCAGGATCAGGAGATCGGCCGCCTCTCCCGCCCGGTGAGCACCAGGCCACACTTGCCACACGGAGGTAAGTAAGACTCTGTCGAGTTGCTGACCGCTTCTAAGCATGTCGGGTCAGTCAGGTACGAGCAACATTGCTGGATCATCCCCTTCTGGGGTGAAATTCGCTTGTTGATAGCTGCTTAAAGTGAGACATTGAGGGAGCTCACACAAAGTGCGTCTTTCCTCCATGACAGCTAGGCCCCTCCCCACGGAAGCTGCATTCTTAGCGAGAGGAGGGACAGTGTAGCTGCTGCTGATTTAATAGGGAAATCGAAAGCTAGGCTAGTGTATTCAGTGTCCACTACAGTCCTGAAGGACTCATCTGATCTCTGCTGTAAGGACAGCATCCCAAAAAAGCCCTTTTTAGGCCTAGAACATCAGTCTGCTTTTTTTTTCCTGTGTAATTTAATTGCAGTTGCCTGCCTGCCAGCGTGTGTGTCAGGCTCACAGCGTATACTGTGCCCACTTTGCCAGTGCCACCACTCATATCTGGTGTCACAATAGCTTGCATTTAAAAAAACAAAAACTTTTTTGACTGTAATATAATAGCAGTCAGTTTCCTTCACACGTGTGCGTTTCAGGGCCTGCCGGGGCACAGTGTCACACCAGTGCAACTCATATCTCGTGTTACAGTAGTGTACATTAAAAAAAAAAATAGAAATTTGACTGTGAAATAATAGCAGTCAGTTTCCTTCACACATGTGCATTTCAGGGCCTGCCAGGGCACAGTGTCACACCAGTGCAACTCATATCTGGTGTAACAGTAGTGTACATTTAAAAAAAAAAAATACAATTTTGACTGTAATAGATTGAATAGCAGTTAGTTGTCTGCAAGCGTGTGTGTCAGGCCTACAGCATCTGCTCTACCAACTTCTGCCAGTGCACATTGCCACTCATATCTGTTGTCACAGTAGCTTGCACGCATAGTACCAATAATCGAAAAAAAAAAATGACAGGCAGGCCACCCCGCAGGGGCCATCGTGGTCGTGGTGCTGTGATTCCCTTTGGCCCTAGAATAATGCCCAGTGTTCAGAGGCCACGTACCCTGAACTCGAAAAGTTCTGAGGACATAGTTGACTGGCTAACACAGGACACCCAATCTTCTACAGCTTCCGCTCGGAACCTTGACGCACCATCCTCCTCCAGCTTAGCTTTGGGCACCTCACAAGTTACCACTCGCCCGCCTGCCACCACCACCAACACTAGCACCACAGCCGCTTCACTTGATCTGTCAGAGAAGTTATTTACACATCAGTTGGAAGAAATGAGTGATGCGCAACCATTATTGCCAGAGGATGTAGATAACAGGGATATGTCTCAGTCAGGCAGCATTACACACATGGACAAACGGTGTGATGATGATGATGTTGTGCCCGCTGCTGCTTCCTTTGCTGAGTTGCCTAGGTCAAAAAAGTCTAGATTACCTCACCTTTGTTAAGATGAATGAGGGATGGATCCCGAAGGGACTGACAGTGGGCGATACATTCGACTAAAAAAGGCCTGATGAGGGGGAATACTTAACACACCACTCCTATCTGGTGGCACATTAGATTGCACGTGCAGTGCCCCAAATTTGAAGTAGGAGGACCGACCAAGCATCTTTTTCCATCTCCCGGTTCCTAAAATCTATGCCATATACACGTCCTCTCATAGGGGACGTAACAGGGATTAAACTTATAGGAATAGTACTTCTTAACAAACCTTATAATAATGCAGAGAGAGGCAATGCAGAGAGAGGAGTCTGAAGAAGAGGAGTCAGAGGAGGAAGGTGGCTTTGAGGAGGTGGAAGACTACAGCAGGCGTCCCAGGGGGCTTGTTGTCACCTTTCGGGGACCCTTGGTGTTGTACGTGGCTGGGTAGAGGAAGAGACCTTCAATGACATCAGTGAGGACAAGGAACGGGAAATGGCTAGCTTGGTATCCAACCTTGTGGAAATGGGGAGTTTGCGGTTGTGCAAATGGACTGTTTGCGGTTGTTTGCGGTGCGTTAAACGGGGAGTTTGGTCTGTCACTGTGAAGCGGGCATAACCCTTACACTACCTGATCGATACAACATCATACCTGATGTTTTAAAGCACGTTATTCCAAACAATTTAGGAATGTTAGGTGATTTATGCCCTTTATGGATTAAAACCAGACTCTGCATCAACTATGTAATTTTCCATGGGAGTTTTGCCATGGATCCCCCTCCGGCATGCCACAGTCCAGGTGTTAGTCCCCTTGAAACAACTTTTCCATCACTATTGTGGCCAGAAAGAGTCCCTGTGGGATTTAAAATTTGCCTGCCTATTACAAAAAAAACAGATAAACATATCTCTTCATGATATTATTAATTTACACAAGATACATGACATACATAAACCATCCAATTACTTCACATTCTATTGTTATACTATTATAACAATGTACAGGTAATAGCGTCATCATTCCATTAATCTATGCAGGTTGGCCTCTTCTCCTCTCTATCCCAAATTCCCTTTTTAATCTACTGTCCTCAAGGTCCCCAACGTCCCACCTCAGTAACCAAATTCCCCAACGGAGGGTACTGTATATACCTGGTAGATAGGTAGTCTATTCAAAGAGGAAAACAGAGGGGTGGGGAAATGTATGAAAGATCGAAAGAAAAGTAAACGGGGGATAGAACGGGAGCAACCCCCTTGAATACAGTAAATACCCATACATTACCCATACTGCACACACACAAATCACATTCATTGTTCCGAGATTCCTAAGGGAGGGGGGCTGACAGGGAGGAAACAACTATGAGGGATTTTGTCCAAGGGTCAAACAGTAGTCGTCCCACACTGCCCATCTAAACTTCGAAACTGTATAAACACACAAATGTCCATCCTCCCTAGCCAGCATTCTATTTCTCTGCATTAAACTTTCCACCTCAAACCAGTTTGGCAACTTTTCCTCTTTCCAATTAACAGCAATCTCGCCATTTCGCCATTGATAAAATATGAAGCAAAAAAGATTTTAGTTCTTTTGTGAAATCACTAGGTAGAAAGTGAAACAAAACCAGTTCTGGGATTAATTTTATCCTTTCCCCTACAATACGCAATATCCCAAGTTGTACCTGCTGCAAATAAATTTGATTGTGGTGACAAGACCACCAGATATGTGTTGCTGAGCCAACTTGTTTACAGCCTCTCCAGCAAAATGTATATGTTTCATCTTTCTTTATTTTCCAAAGCTTGGACGGCATTAAATACTATCTATTTAAGATTTTAAAATACGTCTCCCAATAGGAGACGTGTTTGATTAATTTATCTGTTAAAGAGGAGGCTCCCAACCAAGTTTCCCAGGGCCAGGATTGATGAAGTTCTTCTTCCCAGATTCTTATATTTAGAGATTTAATATCCAGGTCCCTGTCTCTCAGAACGCTACATTTTTTTAATACCAAATGTTTTTTGTTTGTTGAAAGTAATATTTTTTCACAGGTAGTCAGTTGCCTGATCTCTTTTAAATGGTAATTATTTCATCTTGTTATATTCCATCCATGAGTTGTTTGCGATTTTAAAGTTGGACTGTAAATAATCAAATGAAAGAAATTTATTGTTTACATATAGGTCCCTTAGGTATCTACATCCCCTTTTCGATAACAGCTTGAGCAGAGGAGAGTAAGACTTTTCCAATAGCCATGTTATTGGAGTAATCGGGCTTGGAAATGGGATTAAAGAATATTTACAATTCAGTTTTAACCAGCTTTTAAGAATGTACCATAGTATCGAGTCTTTAGTTTGCCACTGGTTAGATCATCTTGAAAAATAATTGAATTCAGATGCATTTGTTTAGAAAAAAAAGACTTCTATTAATAACCAATTATTGTTTTTTTCCTCCTCCTCCCATCTCAGCATATGTGGCTTCTTAATATTTCCTGATGTCAGGATATGCTATCCATCAATTTTTTTAATTTTTTATTCTGATTGATAAAAACATCAATCACTCTCTGTTACTTATTGAGTAAATATAAGTGACATTGCCAGGGTATACAGCGCATAATATAAGTGATCTTAGGTAAGATTGTCATCTTGATTGCTGCTACTCCTCCTCACCAAGAAATATTAAGATTTTTCCAAGTGGACAAAACGTCCAATATATTGGTATAGACTAAATGAAAGTTGGCTTTCATTGTTCTATGCATTTCAAAGAACAGTTTTATTTCAAGGTGAGTTATTGATTGTTGCCAATTAAATGGATATAGTTGTATTAAATAGTTTTTCCCAATCTGCCCCATATTAAAGGTCGGCTTCAGATTTCTTTGCATTTAATTTATAATTAGAGACTTCACTATACTCTACTATAATTTCTTGGAGGGGTTTAAGGGATTTTTCCGGTTTTTCTATTGTGATTATTACATCATCCGCATATAGGGAGATTACATGGTACTTCTGATTTACCTCAATCCCCATTATGTCTACAGATTCCCTTATCGCAATCGCCAATGGTTCAATAATCAGAGCAAAAACTAGTGGGGATAATGGGCAGCCTTGCCTAGTGCCATTTGAAATACCAAATCTTCCTGAATGAAAGTTTTGGCCGATCACGCTTGCAGTTGGAGATGCATATAGAGCAGCTATTGCTTTAGAGGCAAATTGATCAAAGCCATATTTTGACAGGGAGAGGAACATAAAGTCCAAATCAACCCTGTCAAAAGCTTTCTCAGCCTCCAGCCCCACAAAAACTGCTGCTGTTTTTTTGTATTTGACCACTGAGATTAAATTTTACAGTTTCCTAATATTATCAGAACCCAGTCTCCCCTGTATAAAACCAGTTTGATCCAAATTGATCAGCTTGTGGATATATTGATTCAATCTTTCCGCTAAAATTTTAGAGTAGATTTTTATATCCACATTGAGCAGGGATATCGGTCTAAAATCAATGAATTCTGGGGTTGATTTATTTGTTTTAGGAATTGTAATTATTTGTGCTTCTAACAGCTCTGGATGGGCTCGGCCGGCTTTTTTTAATTCCATTTAGTGTTTGACACAGGTATTTAGAAATCTCCTCCTGACAAAGTAAGTAGTATTGATTTATTAGCTGTCAGGCCCAGGAGCTGAGCTCATTCTCAGTTTTGATATTGCCCATTTGATTTCCTGTTCCGTTATATTTTCATTTCGAATTTCGGACTCTGTTTGTGAAATTTTTGGAAGGTGAATCTTATCCGAAAATTCCACAATTTTCCTTTTTTTCAGACTTCTATCAATATTTGGGGAATTTAGATTATAAAGCTCATGGTAGTATTTTTCAAAACATGCTGTGATGTCAGTCGGCTTTGAAAAATATTCTTTATTATATAATAGCCTGTTTATTCTACCATTGTTAGATTTTTGTTTTTACTTATTAGTAGAGATGTCCCGAACAGTTCGCTGGCGAATAGTTCCCGGTGAACATAGCTTGTTCGCGTTCGCCACGGACAGCGAACATATGCAATGTTCGGTCCGCCCCCTATTCGTCATCATTGAGTAAACTTTGACCCTGTACCTCACAGTCAGCAGACATATTCCAGCCTATCAGCAGCAGACCCTCCCTCCCAGATCCTCCCACCTCCTAGACAGCATACAATTTAGATAAATTCTGAAGCTTCATTCTCTTTTTTTTTTAGACATAAGTGTGTTATATTTGGGCATGCTAGGCTGAATGTGCGTATATCATGGCTAGTTGCACTGAGGGTATGAGTATATAGCAGTACATTGTTGTGAAAGATGGCTGTCATGTTTAGGGTGTAGCTTGCACGTTATCAACTGTGTATTTATATCAGCAGCTCCACCACTAGTTATAAATCAAGTGTGAGTCGCTCGCTGAGATGAGACTAGTGAATAACATAATACATGAATGGTTAAGGTAAAGGCATGTAAGGAACTACGACAATAAACTCTTTAGGAGGTGAAATAATGACATGTTCAAACGCTTGCTACTTTACGATTAGTTAATGTGCAGAGAGCAGTTCATGTGATCAAAGGCATGGTGTGGAGGATCGGCTATAGTGGGACATGCTTGGCAGGCTGCTGTTTATTGCTTGTGCTCATCCGATCCCTTCTGGGCGCCAGGTGCAGACCCTGGGAGTCCCTGATACCTGGAACAACAAAGGCAAGTCTCTGGCTGAGTGCCGGGTTCGCGGCTTGAGGTGGTGGAAGCTTGTTTTGTCGGGTGGTCGGATCTGTCCCGGTGGTGTTTCACGTCCGGTGCAGGATTGTGGTGGCTTAAGGTGGCAGCGAGTGCTTGACGTGGGGCAGGCTCTGCATTTCTGTTTGTGCCTCCGGTCCCGTCTTTGACGCCTTTTGCGTTGGTGGATTCTAATGGGGACTGCTTCGCTTAGCTGTGGTGGAGCTTGTTGGGGCTGTGGTGGAGCTTGTTGGGGCTTCCTGCTTGTTATTTGCTTCCAAAATTGATTAAAGAGTGTGTCCAGCTTAGACTCAATATCCTGCCATGCTTTGCTGGTACCAGGAGGACACACGGCTGCTGCCATATTGGGAGAGTCGCAGATGAGTATGTCAACCTGGGCGGCTGTGCTCTATGCGTCCATTAGCTCCAGACAGACTCTCAGGGGTGGACCGGGATAACCCCCACCGGTCTGAGGGGGGGGGGGGGGTAACGGAGCTCCTGCCGGGAAGTAGCTGCTCCTGGGCATCCCAGGATCAGGAGATCAGTTGCCTGATCTCTTTTAAATGGTAATTATTTCATCTTGTTATATTCCATCCATGAGTTGTTTGCGATTTTAAAGTTGGACTGTAAATAATCAAATGAAAGAAATTTATTGTTTACATATAGGTCCCTTAGGTATCTACATCCCCTTTTCGATAACAGCTTGAGCAGAGGAGAGTAAGACTTTTCCAATAGCCATGTTATTGGAGTAATCGGGCTTGGAAATGGGATTAAAGAATATTTACAATTCAGTTTTAACCAGCTTTTAAGAATGTACCATAGTATCGAGTCTTTAGTTTGCCACTGGTTTGCCACTGGCCAGAAAGAGTCCCTGTGGGTTTTAAAATTTGCCTGCCTATTGAAGTCTATGGCGGAAGTTTGCGTTCGCCATTCGCGAACGGAAAATTTTATGTTCGCGACATCTCTACTTATTAGCCATCAATTTCCCTGCTCGATTTTGTCCATGGTACAATATTTGTTGCAACGCCCATAAAGATTTATCAGCTAGGTGTTGGTGGATTCTATTTATTTGTAATTGTATTTCCTGAATTTTATTAATCTTAGAGTCGCTTGGGGCTATTTTATTTTCTCTGTCTAATATGGTAAGTTCTATCTCTTAACGATTTACCTCTCTGCTTCTTTCTAATTGATTGCCATTTTATCATTAACCCTCTTATGAGAAAGCCAAACTATCTCTTTAGATTTTACAGAGCCATCATTACTTAGAAAAAATGCATCCAATTTGTTTTTTAAATTTTCTAGTATTTCAGAATCCTTTGATAATTCTGTTTCCATTCTCCATGACTTCCTACTCCTAACGGGAGGGTCGTTGCCCATTGTTACTCCTACCAACCCGTGGTCGGACCACGTGATCAGACCTATTTCTGAATATTTAATTTTAGAAATATTCTGCCCATCTACAAAAATATAATCCAATCTGCTGTACATTTTATGTCTATGAGAAAAAAAAGAATAATCCTTCTCTAAAGGGTGTAACGTTCTCCATGGACTAAGTGAGAATCCACTTTTGTCTCTCCCATAGAGAGTCTGTCCAAAGTTGAGTCCAAAGGTACTTTAAAATCCCCACAGTCAACACTCTCATCTCATTTATTGGACTCCAGTTGGCTGACATCTCACTCCAATTAGCTCTTGGAGATGTAATTAGTCTAGGGGTTCACATACTTTTTCCACCTGCACTGTGAATGTTTACATGGTGTGTTCAATAAAAACATGGCAACATTTCATTCCTTGTGTGTTATTAGTTTAAGCAGACTGTGATTGTCTATTGTTGTGACTAAGATGATGATCAGATCACATTTTATGACCAATTTGTGCAGAAATCCATATCATTCCAAAGGGTTTACATACTTTTTCTTGCAACTGTAGTGAACTACGACTTGGAAAGGCGTGTTTTCATTGCTTGTGATGCATCACCTTACGGACTGGGAGCAGTCCTGTCTCATTCCATGGCTGATGAGACAGACAGGCCAGGGTCTTTTGCCTCTAGATTGCTCACAGCTGCAGAAAAAAAAACTATTCTCAAATAGATAAAGAGGCTCTGGCAATAATATGTGCAGTAAAGAAATTCCATCTTTATATATATGGTCGACCCTTCACACTGCTTACGGACCATAAACCTTTATAGACAATTTTTAACCCACAGAAAGGTATTTCAATCACGACAGCAGCAAGACTTCAGAGGTATGCCTTAACTCTGGTGGCTTATCAGTATCAGATACAATATCATCTAGACGCTCTGCATTCTAATGCGGTTGCATTCTCTAGACTTCCATTGAAAATGGATTCACAATTAACTACCACAGAAAGATCTACAATATATTTTAGTGAGGTGATAACAGCTAGAGAAATTGCACAGGAGACAACCAAGGACTCTTTGCTGAGGGAAATACTTATTTTTGTATGCAAGAGTTGGCCACTAAAGACTCTAATACATCTCAAGTCATTCCAAACAAGGCTCAGGAGTTATCAATTCGAGATCGCTGCTTAGTCTGGGGAGAAAGGGTGGTTATTCCTTTTGTGTTACAACAACAGATTCTTGAAATTTTACATGCAGGTCATCCTGGCATAGTCCGCATGAAGCAGAAGGCAAGAAGTCATGTATGGTGGACAACCATTGATGAGGATATTGCCCATTATGTTTAAGGTTGCACTGGTTGTGCACAAGCACAGCGTGACTTGCCACAAGGTGCCGTACAACCTTGGACCTAGCCTCTATCACCATGGCGGAGAATTCACATAGACTTTGCTGGACCAGTGGAAAATAAAATGTATCTGATTGTGATAGATGCACATTCGAAATGGCCAGAAGTTATATTCATGTCGCAGATCACTGCAGAAGCTACTGTTAAAGCATTACAGAAACTATTTGCAACATTTGGCTTGCCCAGAGTGCTTGTTTCAGATAATGGACCACAGTTTGTTTCTGGACAATTTCAGGCTTTTCTCAAGGAAAACGGTATTCAGCATCATCGTACAGCATCATATTATCCTGCTACTAATGGTCAAGCAGAACATTTTGTTATTGTTATTCCAAACAATTTAGGAATGTTAGGTGATTTATGCCCTTTATGGATTAAAACCAGACTCTGCATCAACTATGTAATTTTCCATGGGAGTTTTGCCATGGATCCCCCTCCGGCATGCCACAGTCCAGGTGTTAGTCCCCTTGAAACAACTTTTCCATCACTATTGTGGCCAGAAAGAGTCCCTGTGGGTTTTAAAATTTGCCTGCCTATTGAAGTCTATGGCGGAAGTTTGCGTTCGCCATTCGCGAACGGAAAATTTTATGTTCGCGACATCTCTACTTATTAGCCATCAATTTCCCTGCTCGATTTTGTCCATGGTACAATATTTGTTGCAACGCCCATAAAGATTTATCAGCTAGGTGTTGGTGGATTCTATTTATTTGTAATTGTATTTCCTGAATTTTATTAATCTTAGAGTCGCTTGGGGCTATTTTATTTTCTCTGTCTAATATGGTAAGTTCTATCTCTTAACGATTTACCTCTCTGCTTCTTTCTAATTGATTGCCATTTTATCATTAACCCTCTTATGAGAAAGCCAAACTATCTCTTTAGATTTTACAGAGCCATCATTACTTAGAAAAAATGCATCCAATTTGTTTTTTAAATTTTCTAGTATTTCAGAATCCTTTGATAATTCTGTTTCCATTCTCCATGACTTCCTACTCCTAACGGGAGGGTCGTTGCCCATTGTTACTCCTACCAACCCGTGGTCGGACCACGTGATCAGACCTATTTCTGAATATTTAATTTTAGAAATATTCTGCCCATCTACAAAAATATAATCCAATCTGCTGTACATTTTATGTCTATGAGAAAAAAAAGAATAATCCTTCTCTAAAGGGTGTAACGTTCTCCATGGACTAAGTGAGAATCCACTTTTGTCTCTCCCATAGAGAGTCTGTCCAAAGTTGAGTCCAAAGGTACTTTAAAATCCCCACAGTCAACACTCTCATCTCATTTATTGGACTCCAGTTGGCTGACATCTCACTCCAATTAGCTCTTGGAGATGTAATTAGTCTAGGGGTTCACATACTTTTTCCACCTGCACTGTGAATGTTTACATGGTGTGTTCAATAAAAACATGGCAACATTTCATTCCTTGTGTGTTATTAGTTTAAGCAGACTGTGATTGTCTATTGTTGTGACTAAGATGATGATCAGATCACATTTTATGACCAATTTGTGCAGAAATCCATATCATTCCAAAGGGTTTACATACTTTTTCTTGCAACTGTAGTGAACTACGACTTGGAAAGGCGTGTTTTCATTGCTTGTGATGCATCACCTTACGGACTGGGAGCAGTCCTGTCTCATTCCATGGCTGATGAGACAGACAGGCCAGGGTCTTTTGCCTCTAGATTGCTCACAGCTGCAGAAAAAAAAACTATTCTCAAATAGATAAAGAGGCTCTGGCAATAATATGTGCAGTAAAGAAATTCCATCTTTATATATATGGTCGACCCTTCACACTGCTTACGGACCATAAACCTTTATAGACAATTTTTAACCCACAGAAAGGTATTTCAATCACGACAGCAGCAAGACTTCAGAGGTATGCCTTAACTCTGGTGGCTTATCAGTATCAGATACAATATCATCTAGACGCTCTGCATTCTAATGCGGTTGCATTCTCTAGACTTCCATTGAAAATGGATTCACAATTAACTACCACAGAAAGATCTACAATATATTTTAGTGAGGTGATAACAGCTAGAGAAATTGCACAGGAGACAACCAAGGACTCTTTGCTGAGGGAAATACTTATTTTTGTATGCAAGAGTTGGCCACTAAAGACTCTAATACATCTCAAGTCATTCCAAACAAGGCTCAGGAGTTATCAATTCGAGATCGCTGCTTAGTCTGGGGAGAAAGGGTGGTTATTCCTTTTGTGTTACAACAACAGATTCTTGAAATTTTACATGCAGGTCATCCTGGCATAGTCCGCATGAAGCAGAAGGCAAGAAGTCATGTATGGTGGACAACCATTGATGAGGATATTGCCCATTATGTTTAAGGTTGCACTGGTTGTGCACAAGCACAGCGTGACTTGCCACAAGGTGCCGTACAACCTTGGACCTAGCCTCTATCACCATGGCGGAGAATTCACATAGACTTTGCTGGACCAGTGGAAAATAAAATGTATCTGATTGTGATAGATGCACATTCGAAATGGCCAGAAGTTATATTCATGTCGCAGATCACTGCAGAAGCTACTGTTAAAGCATTACAGAAACTATTTGCAACATTTGGCTTGCCCAGAGTGCTTGTTTCAGATAATGGACCACAGTTTGTTTCTGGACAATTTCAGGCTTTTCTCAAGGAAAACGGTATTCAGCATCATCGTACAGCATCATATTATCCTGCTACTAATGGTCAAGCAGAACATTTTGTTCAAACGTTAAAGGGTTTTCTGAGAAGTCTGAAGGCAGAAGGATAAAGCCCTGAACATCATTTGTCTGAGCTCCTTCTACAGTATCGAAATACACCTCATCCAACCACTGAACAACCTCCAGCATGCCTTATGTTAGGCCGTGAACTCAGGACAAAGTTGGATCTGCTAAAACCAGAGATTCAACAAAGGGTCATCCAGAAACAATCGAAGATGCAAGCCGGAAAAGCAGGCCGTTGTTACCAGACAAGGGATTCTGTTTGGATGCGTGTATATCATCAGGAGAATCGTTAGAAAGAAGCAGTAATAAAGGAAGTTCTGGGGCCGTCGCACTATAAAGTTTTAACCTCTGATGGATGTTACACACAGAGACATGTAAATCAGCTTCGACCACGGATAACAGACAACCTATCAAAGTGGGTAGGGCCACTCATGCAACCAGACACTGATATCTGGCATGGAGTTTGGCATGAAAACATTTCTGAAGTCTGCAATACACCTGGTACAGAGGCTCATGATGTAATAGGGGATGATTTGGAGGAAATACCCCATGAAACTCAGGAACAAGAACTGCCAAGCCACAGTTCAAGTAACCATGAATGCTGTGGTCATGAAAATACTGGCCATTCAACAAGAGAGATAAGGGCCACAAACCGCTGGCAACCAGAAGATCCATTAAGGGACTATAGTCAGAGAAGCTCCACAGTGAGAAGGCGGAAATGGTATCCTAGTAGGAGTAGAATAAGCTGTCCTGAAAAAAAGATTGTAGATCTTGAAGATGATGGACAGAATGATGCATATTAAGGACACATGTTTAAATTATTGTTGACTTTTTACTATTTTGTTTTGTTTTCTTCCTTTGGTTGAGAAAGGAAGGAGATGTGATGTATGGGCGGTTAGGCTGTGTATGAGTGTGTGAGTGTATGAGTGTATGTATTGTGATGTATGGGCATTGGGCAGTTGGGCTGTTGTTGGCTGTGGATGATGCACTTCCTTTGTTTTGGTTCTTTACTTCCTGTTCCTGTTGGCAGTTGGTGGAATGTTTGAGGGATTTGAAATGGCGGCTGCAGAAAGCCTGTGTAACAAGGCTGCAATATGAAGATCATGTCATATATGTATTAATAAAGTGAGTACTTCGTTATACAGGAATTATTGGCTTATTTGTACAAAATATCACACTTAGCACTTATGTCACTTTCTTATCTATAATAAGAGTCAAGATAGTGAACTAGAATAGTTGTAAGCAAACCATTTGGGAACTAGAGAAAGGACAAGAAGAGGGGAAGATTATCTAACTTTGAGCACACAAATTTGTGTATAAGAAGAGAGAAGGGGGAGAACCATTTTTCTAGTTCACCTAAATCATTTGCCATTTGGCTTATCCCTCCTGGAACATCAACTCTGTTACATATCTTACTTGCATCAGCAAAAAGACATACCTTACCATCAAAACCTCATCTAAAATCACTAATAAAAATATTAAAGAGAATGGATGCAAGTACAGATCCCCGAGGTACCCCACTGGTAACAAGCCCATGCTTTGAATATACTCCATTGACTACAACCCTCTGTTGCCTGTCACTCAGCCACTGCCTTACCCATTCAACAATATTGGAATCCAAACTTAAAGATTGCAGTTTATTGATAAGCCTTCTATGTGCAACAGTGTCAAAAACCTTACTGAAATCTAGGTAAGAAATGTCTACTGCACCACCCTGATCTATTATTTTAGTTACCCAATCAAAAAAATCAATTAGATTAGTTTGGCATGATCTCCCTGAAGTGAATCCATGTTGTCTCTGATCTTGAAATCCATGTGATTTTAGATGTTCAACAATTCTATCCTTTAAAATGGTTTCAATCACTTTCCCCACTATTGAAGTAAGGCTTACTGGTCTATAGTTGCCCGACTCCTCCCTACAACTTTTCTTGTGAATGGGCACATTTGCAAACTTCCAATCTTCTGGGACTACTCCTGTTAACAATGATTGGTTAAATAAATCTGTGAATGGTTTTGCTAGTTCACCACTAAGCTCTTTTAATAACGTTGGGTGTATTCCATCAGGTTGCATTGACTTATATGTCTTTACTTACTTTTGACAGTTGAAATAGAACCTCTTCCTCTGTAAACTCACATGTAACAAATGACTAATTTGTCCTTTTCCCTAACTGAGGCCCCTTTCCTTCATTTTCATCTGTAAACACTGAACAAAAATATTAATTAAGGCAGTCAGCTAGACCTTTATCCTATTCTACATACCTTATTTTAATCTAACTAATCCTTGTTTTACTTTCCTTTTCTCATTTATGTGTGTGATGTGGAAGCTCTTACTTGCTTAGCCTCTTTCTGCCTAATCTTATAGATCTCTCTATCTTCCTCACTCTGGTTTTTTTTATTATTACTAAATGCTAACTTTTTGTTTTTTACTATTTTGGCCACATTTGTGGAGTACCACAGTGGTTTCTTGAATTTTTTGCTTTTACTGACAAGCCTAATGCAATTTTCTATTGCCTTCGGCAGTGCAACTTTTAAATAATCCAATTTCTCTTGGATTCTCTTAAATTGCTCCAGTCTGATAATGAATCCTTTACACATATACTAATTTTAGAATAGTCTGTATTTTTTAAAGTCCAACACTTTTGTTTTTGTGTGGTGTGACTCAGTCACTGTTCTTTTATTAAACCACACTGACTGATGATTACTCGATCTTAAACTTTCACCTATAGTAATATCTGATACCAAATCTCCATTTGTTAACACTAAATCTAGTATGGCCTCTTTAGGAGTTGGCTCCTCAGCGACTTGTTTTAGATACAATCCCAGTAGTGAGTTTAGAATATGTGTGCTCCTGGCACAAGCAACTACCAGGTTTCCATGTGCATGATTGCGGCTCAGCACAAACCCTCCTGTGGATTTGATTGGCCATGACTGGCCTTTGACCCCAAAAGTAATTACCAGGTTTCCATGTGCATGATTGCTGCTCGGCACAACTTTTCCTGACAGGACGGTAATGTTGCTCGGCACAACCTTTCCTGTCAGGACAGTAAATGCCATTAACCACATTTTTATGTGTGGATGAATACATGACAGAGGGTGGTGGACGAATGGATGTGGTGGATGTGGATGTGACAGTGCATATATCTCTATGTATGTGCCAGTGTGTGTCAATGTCTGTATCTGTGTGTGCCACAGTGTGTTTATGTGTGTGTTAGTATGTGTATGTGTGTAAGTGTGTTTCTGAGTGTGTTTGGATGTGCCAGTGTGTGTATCTGTGTGTCAGTGTGTGTATATATCCGTGTGTTTATATGTCAGTGTGTATCTATGTGAAGGTGTGCATGTGTCAATGTGTGTGCATGCGTCCATTTGTGAATGTGTCAGTGTGTTTATATGTGTGTATCTGTTTGCTAATGTGTGTGTAAATATCTGTGTGCATAATCCCAGAAATCAAACACAACATGCAAACACATTCCTTAGAACATAAACATTCCATATAAACAGACCCTTGAATTTAAATCCAAAATTTGATATAAACACACCGCTTCACTCAAACACCAACACCAAGACAACGCTACATGAAACACACCCATGTATTAAAATGCAAACATTATATACATACACCCATTCTACAAATAAAAGCACACCTGCATTTAAAATCCAAAACTACATACAAACCAAAACTACATACAAACACACACCCCTGAATTCAAACCCAAACACTACACAAAAGTACACCACTGAATTCCAATGGTAACAGTACCTACACCCATGCATGCAAACACATACTCTATACAAAAACATGCTTACATTCTACATCGATGAAGGCCCTGACTCCCTCTGTATGAAATTGTGATGATACAATAAAGAAGAAGGACCATTGTATTTCCACAACATTCCAGCTGTGCTGAATCTTTTTTTGTGGACATTGGACTTTTTTTTGCCAACATTTTCATGTTCCATGGCAGAACATGTTGTTCTATAAATAATGATAATAAGAATATGTGGGCATTGGCAGACTGTGCTGGATATGAATAAGTATTAATTATTTTATATATAAACACACGTTTAGCCTTTGGATTCCACTGGCAGTTTTACCACTAGTGGCATTACCTCATTAATGGGGTTAAATTAAGCAGGAGGACCCACAGTCTACACTTGGGTTGATTGGCCCTGCCCAAAACATAATTTAATTTATAGTTGATTGTTCCTGGTTCACTGAAAGTCCTGCAACTTACAATACTCTGCCTCTCCCTTCTGCATCATGTAGAGCTGCTTGATAGGCATGTAGTGGTTGCATGCAGCAATCAGCTGTCATCTTAATTGAGTTTAGAGACAGTGAGACATTTTCACTAGGTCCAGGGCATGACAGGATTTCAATGTAGAGATGGGTTATGCGCTTAAATTGTAATCCTGTCCCATCAACACACCAAGCTGCCTATGAGAGGCTTAACAGCCTCTAAGCTGCATAAAGAATAAATCTCTCACTACAAACCCCCTGCACAAGCCTGCTCAATCACGCTACAGGAGCAATGTGATGGAAGAGAAAAAGATATGCAATAACAGAAACAAGAAGGAGAAATAAAAACACCATTGGGTTTGAGAGTAAGTTTTTAGACTAACTAATAATCATGAAAAATGCAGAAATATCTGACGTGTCACAGGTAGACATTGTTTTGAAGACTACATTTGTCATAGTCTACGTTCAATACACTACCTCACACCGCACACAGAATTACATTCATGAAACCCCCACTTATTCTTTTTATTGCAATTTTTCTTGTAATGTATTTTTTTTATTTGAGTACTTGTTTGGCTTTGTTATTCACAGAATTTAATGTAACTTTGATGTTATTTATATTTTACAGAGTAAGCACAGTATAACCTTAGGAAACAAATGTAGTAAATAAAGTAATAAACTTAATTTTCATTTTTTTTCCCCTGAGGTTATACTGTGCTTGCTCTGTAAAATATAAGTAACAGTTGTAAATAAAATTATTCAGCCCCCATTGAAATTTACATACTTCCAGATGTATGAACAAATCAAACAAAAAGCAATTGATATAGCTCAACACAACTAATGCTTCAAGTGGTTTCCTCAAATTCAACTGAAGATGCAACTTATAATGACTTCTCCAGTCTCAAAATTATTCAACCCCTTCATGGCAAGCATATTTAGTAGAGCACCATTTTGCTGCTATGATATGCTGCAAACTAGATGCATAGCCAGACACTAGCTTCTGGCAGCATTTTTGAGGAATTTTAGAACATTGCTCATGAGCAATGGCTTCCAGTTCAGTAATATTTGTGGGTTTCTTCAAATACCACCAGAGATTTTCTATGGGGTTCAAGTCAGGTGACTGTGATGGCAACTGTAGAACTTTTTAGGACTTCTTCTGCAACCAAGCCTTGGTGGAATTTGAGGTATCCTTGGGATTGTTGTAGAATTATTAGGCCCCTTTAAATCTATACCCTTATATTTCTTTCTCATGCTCTCATAGTCTTATAAGAATGCTTTGTTCATAGAAAATGTGTGTCAGCAGGAAATGTTAGGTTCCTGCTGAATGAAACATTGTAGCAGCTAGTCTTAATAAAATGTGAAATCAAACCAATATGTGAGCGCTATAGAAACACCGTACAGATATTATGGCAGCACTTAAAATACAATACACAAAAAATGTGCAAAAAATAGACAATAGTTACCAAAACAGCGCGCTAAAATAATCTGCAAATATAAAATACAAATAATAGTGCAGACTGTCTGAATACACTCCTATATATTTAGAGAAATCTTAGGGAAAAAAACTCACATGTCCCAGAGCCCTATCACCCCTGGCTCTGGGTTTGCAAGGCTCTTTAGGAGAGGGGATATCCCCACACCGCTGAATCCTTCAAAGGATATGTTCACTGCCGATCCCTGCTGTGCTGTGTGTGAAAACAGAAGGGGAGGACCTCCAATTGAATAATATCTTAAGTAAGTTTATTACATAAAAAAATTAAAACCCTTACTTGGGATGTGGTGGGTATAGACTCGCAGAGTCACCCACATAAAAGCATGAACAAATATTGTAAAAACGCTTCCTGATTGCAGTCCGATCAGTCCGATCACGTGACCGTTTCCGGGTCCGCCCCTCCAGTGACGTTCGTGTGACGCGTTTCGCCCGCCTCCACAGGCTTCCTCCGACGACGTCAGAGAGTTCCAGACAGTCTTTTAAGTCCACAGAGCCTCCCCCTTCTCCTCCCATTGGCCAGGGGGCGTGAATTTTGGTCATGTTTACTGGGCAATCAATTCTGCATATGCGGACTTAAATTATTTAAATTATTCAAATTATTCAAATTATTTAAATTATTCTAACTAGCTGAACTCCTTTTATCAACCAAAAAGGTGTTGATTCTATTTAAACACACAGTCAAAAAGCAACATCTGATCATTAGAATACAATACTATTACTCAGTATGTTCCTATACACAATGGGTGTCTTATAAGCTTAATCAGATTTAAATAGATATTTGCACAGGATCAATTGCTCTTGAGCATAAGTATACACATAAACATAAAACATAAACATAAAAACAATAGCATCCTCTTCATTTGTTATTACAATCGTATTTAAACCAACTGGTATAGATCTTTCAGTTCTTATTGAGAACACATCTATCTTTGAAACCTACTTCAGAACAGGAGAGAAATTGCAAAATAATTCAAAGTATAATTTAAAGGGAGAGATACAGAAATCATTTCATAAGGGATGGTTACCTCACAAGGGAAAGTGGACTATACATTCACATACCAAATGATTATCGTATAGGGTTAGATAAATTGAGTTGCTCCTAAATTTAAAGGGATAGCATTTACTTAATTCACTATTGTGATCAACCCAAAAAATAGACAATATAGATTTTCTGGTTCTCATTCAATATATATTGGAGAATATATATGAGAAACCTACTCAAAAAGGAGAAAGATTACAGAGAAGATTAAAAAGGGGAGGGAGTACAGAAATCAAATTATAAAGGATAATTGCTTCATAAAAAATGACAAACTTCAAATTCCCCATTCATGCCCCTAGGGAACAGCGATTTTAATTTGAACACCCACCTCATCTCTTGTTTTGCCAATTTATTATCCAGGTTTTCACCCCTCCAGTCTCTACTCACTCTTTCTATCCCGATGAATTTTAATTTAGTGACATCGCCCTGATGCTTCTGAATGAAATGGGAAGAGAGGGGATGTTCTTTAAAGCCTTTCTTTATATTACGTATATGCTCCTCAATGCGGATATGCACTTGTCTGGTGGTCTTTCCGACATAGTGCATATTGCATGGGCATGTAAGAACATATATACAATAGGTAGTGTGGCAAGTGATCAACTGTTTGACACAATATGCTTGTTCCGTATTCCCACCCATCAATTCCTTTTTCACACACTTCGGGGCTGCCGTGGTCCTGCAAGCCAAGCAGTATCCACACTGAAAAAAGCCCACATCCTGATTAAGGAAGTTCCTACTTGAGCTTTCCTGCTTCAGACTACTTTTTACCAGATGACTTTTAATGCTTGGTACCCCTCTGTAGACAATCTTGGGGTTTTTTGAAACTATTTTTTCTAACAGGGGGTCTTCTTTTAAGATGAACCAATACTTAATGATTATACTTTTTATTTCCCTGTTTTTCCCTGAGTAGTTGAAAATCAGAGAAACTTCATTATTTTTATTCTCCCCTTTGTTCCTTGTCTTTTTATTATTTTTATCAAGTAGCTCCTTCCTATTAATCTTTCCTATTTCTTTTATGTAATAATAATTTTATGTAATAATTATGTAATAATAATTTTTTTATGTAATAAACTTACTTAAGATATTATTCAATTGGAGGTCCTCCCCTTCTGTTTTCACACACAGCACAGCAGGGATCGGCAGTGAACATATCCTTTGAAGGATTCAGCGGTGTGGGGATATCCCCTCTCCTAAAGAGCCTTGCAAACCCAGAGCCAGGGGTGATAGGGCTCTGGGACATGTGAGTTTTTTTCCCTAAGATTTCTCTAAATATATAGGAGTGTATTCAGACAGTCTGCACTATTATTTGTATTTTATATTTGCAGATTATTTTAGCGCGCTGTTTTGGTAACTATTAATAAAATGTGAAGTTACTAAAAGCCTTGAGAACTAACCTTGAGAGACTAACGTGCCAACTACTCAAAATGGCTGCCAAAGCCCCCCTCCCATCGAGTGAACTCCTCGTGCTAGCAAGATGGTGCTGAAATCTGGAGGAGAAGTTCATGACGACAGTTGTGACACTAGATATAACACCCAGTAGGGAGGGCATTTAACTAACCACTTAACACCTAAACCAATTAATAATGTTTACTTGTTGATATCTTGATTTTCCCCAATGATGTAATAATGCCTTTATAAGGGTCTGCGCACCCACTTTTTAACGGATGCCATTAAATTTCCTGAAGTTCTTTCATCTAACCTGAACCTCGTGTCAGTGTGAATTTACCTCTGTGTGCACGCAACTTTATTATTTCTAATTTGGACAGGTACAGATAGTCATTCAAACTTATTGGTTTGCATAAAATAAATTTATATCAGTTGGCGCCCAACCGTGCGGCTCTGGGTTATGCCCTGCTAGGGCAGCCGTCCAAGAAGACGCGGGGTGGATGAATCCTGGGGGAAGGAAGGAGATTGATCACCTCTGAATACACGGTAGAGTTTGCTGCAGCACCTGGCCGGTATGTTCCAGCCCCTGTGATTGACCTGCCCCAGCGTCTGAGATTGGCTGCCGAGAGGACTTCAAAGTCAGGTAATATCTTGCCCAGAGACCCTATACCTTAATTGTTAATACTTACTTTACCTGCATGATGACTATCTGTTGCCTGGGTGTGCTAGAATTGGTTTGTCCTTAGCTTAGTGCCCGGGTAGAGTGTTTGCCTGTTTACCCCTTTTAGGAGCCACGTGGCTGTGGCTGTAAGGAAAGAGGGGGGTGGATCTGTGGAAGTTTTCCTGGGGGTCCTCTATTACCTGTTTTACCTCTTTTAGGTGCTGAGTAGCTACGGCAGTAAGGAAAAAGAGGTGGGGGGGGGATCTGTGGAGGGGTGTAGACTCACTGCCTCCTGGGGGTTCCCCATAGTGTTGCTCTGACAGCTTAGCTAACCTCATTGGACACTTGGTTTCTCTGACTGGATTGCAGAGAGGTGATACGTTCCAGCCTCGAGCGCTAGGGCTGGTAACATTTGTTTTGATGGTGGGATTGGATTCGGGCAGGCATTGCTGTCTCCATCACCCCGTGGTAGTGTGACTTGCGGGTGGTCCCGCAACAAGGACACTACGGGAGTGAGGGAAGAGGTGGTTACGGGTCCGAACCACTGTAACGAGGGAGGTGGACGGAACTCGGGCCGGTGTTTGCTGTTTTCCGTCGCCGCCAGGTAGTGAGACTAGCGGTAGTCATTCCCCGAGCGGGGACACTACGAGGTTGAGGGAGGTGGTTTCAGCCACACGAGTAAAGGAAAGGGATTACTGTTGAACTTATTTGAACTGTTGAACTTATTTGAACTGTGATGCATGCACTGTATTTACACTGAAACGTTGTCTTAATTGTCTGTCCCACAGATTCCTGTGTTTACTTTTATCTTACTCTCTGTACTATTTTGCACTTTCCCCTCCTATTTCTCTTTCTCTGTTGAGAGAAGTGATTGGTCACACACTTCTTGCCACGCTCCAATCCGCGGCTACCTTGGGTAGGCGGAATCAGTGACTAGTCTACGTTTTGGGAAGACGTACGTAGGAACTTATTCTTACGTAGCAGTCAAGCACTGTAGACATTCTGTTCCTCTTTCTTTCTCTATATCTGGGACGCCTTGTATAGGGAGGATGGGACAAAAGTTAGATAAACCCAATAAGGGTTGGTTAGCATGTGATTTGGTAGAAGATAGAGAAGGAGAAGAGATGGTTAAGAAAGTTGATAAAATTGCTAAAGTATGTGGAATTGCCGTACCTCCGTGCGGTAGATTGCAGCCAGAGAGCTGGCGTAAGTTACTGACAGAAAAGAAGGGGAAGCTGTTAGACCATGATTTAGTCCGAACAGCGGAAGCCTGGTACCGAGTAGCAAAGGCTATTCAGCAAGAGGGATGGATTGAGGAAGAAGTTAATCATAAAGGTTTAAGATTGTTTGTGTATTATAAAAACTTTGTTGCTGGGAAACTCTCCCAGCCGGCGCCCAGTTATGGCGCACATGAGGCGGCCACTCCTAGCATCACGTCAGCAATGACTGAAATGCAACTGACCATGGCTCCCACCCTTGGTCCCTTCCCTGTCACTGCCCCCGTTTGCCCAGTTCTAAATGCTGATGGGTCCATATTTTCCCCCCCATCAGTTCCCCAGCTCCCATCACCCTCATCCCATCCTTTACCCTGCCCATCTCCCTCCAGCCCGTTTCATCTTCCTCTGCTGCATCACCTGCATGCCCACTTGCTTGCTCTCCCATTGACCCATCCCCTCCATCCGTCTCCCCTCCCACTGTTCCCTCACTTCCCCCTCCTGCATCTCCAACTCCTCCTACTCCACTCTCCTCCACCTACTCCACCCTCGACTCCTCCTACTCCACCCTCGACTCCTCCTACTCCACTCTCGACTCCTCCTGCTCCACCCTCATCCCATCCTTCCCCTTCCCTCATCCCTACCCATCGCCACCGCCCTACACCTACTCCGCTCCAATGCCTTGGCCTCTCACCTATCCATACCCTGCACTCCCGCCCTATTCAGCCATCTCCCCTGTACCTCCTGTAGTCACGCAGCCGACCCCGATCACACCTACCCACACCGTGCCCACATCCAACATGGCCGCCACTTCCTCACTCGACCCAAACGCCACTTCCTTCCACGCCTCCAATATGGCGTCCCCCAGTAATGGCACCTATCATGCCAGTCCTTCCGAATGATCTGCTGCCTGCAACTCATAATTCACCAGCAGCCCTGGCTGGTGGAGTGCCTCTCCTACCTCCGCCCCTGACACCACAAGTAGTACACCCTCCGGGAGTCCGGGTAACCCGTGCAGACGAGTCTGACACGGTTAGTTCTCATGGTTACCAGATCCCACCAGAATCCAGGGAGGTGTCGCCCCAACCACCCCGTCATTCGTTGAGCGACCCTTTTGGTCGCAAGTACCCGGGAGAAAAGGCCCCTATAATGTATGTCACTTTTAACCCAACACAGGCCAGTTCCCTGATGAAATCACTTCCTGACCCTGAAAAACAGCCCATGCCCTTTTATAGGGCAGTCGTACAGATCCAACAAACCTATTCCGCCTCTTGGCGAGATTGTAACGGATCGCCTGGCACCCCGACTTGGTACCTCCGTTAATGGATGCTCCTAGTGCTTCCTGAGGACTCCAAGCACTCTGGCAGACACCACAATCACCGAATCAGAGAAGCATATAAATCCTCTCAAGCCTCCGAATGCTGTAGACCGTTGAATAGGAACCATACGAATAGGCTTACACTCCTAGCAGTCAACTGGAACAGCATGCAATAAATCCTTCCCCCAATAATGAGACGACACTTCACTTTGAGGGTAAAACAGGAACTCTGGACTGGCACATCCAGCCTGGCTTTTATTACAATTGTACACATACAGGCCACACCCAGGGGGAGGCATAAAATAACCAGTCAGATACATGGTACAACCCACACATCCCCTCCCCTCAGATAATCAGTTAACATAATTATACAGCCAGGAAAACTACAGTTTTTATACATGTGCTATAACTTTAAATCCATACATCCAATCTTCCTAACAACTGCATATTTAGAATCAGCACACTTTAAACATACACCCTTCCAAAAATCAGACAAATCCCTCCAGTGGATCAAAAGTTAGCTGGAGGTCCCTTTATGACCGACCGCAAGCACATTTTCCTGCCCAAAACAGTTCCATAGATTTGGGCTGTGCGGCCGGTCAATTTCATGCCGAAAAACGACCATTTCGAACGGGACTTAGTCTCTGGAGCTGAAAAACGAAGTGTAGGAGAAGGTAAGGGTCAGCGGTGTTCGGTAAAATGTGTAGCCGATTTCAGTTCCACAGAATCTTTAGCATACACCGCTGACCGCATTCGAATGAACCAAGATGGCCGCCGCCACGTGCAATTAACCTGCAGTAACCTCACAGCCTGGGAGGTAAATTGCCTGCACACTTTAACTTCTGGGTGGTCCACCTGTGTGGTACTTGGTTCAGTAAGCCCTATTTACTGAACCAAGTGGGAGAGAGCCAGGGGCAAGTTATTTTACAGGTCTGGGGACATAGTCTTAAAGGGGCATTGTTCACCAAAGTTACAAGATGTCCCCAGACGGTTCTTAAAGGGCCATACACACCAAATAAAAGTCCATACGTTTTCAGGGGCCATAGTCTTAAAGGGTATTGTTACCCAAAGTCTCAATATGTCCCCAGACAGTTCTTAAAGGGCCAGCAGCAGTACAATAAAATACCATTCCCTGTGCTTAAAGGGCCAGCAGTCGCACAATAAAATACAATATGCCCCAAATAACCCAGGGGCCATAGTCAGCAGGTAGGAGGCGGGAAAACAGGCTTCTCCAGGGCCCAGTGGCGAGGTTGGTTTCGCCACAGAGATCTATTGAGTCTCTGTGCCATTAAGGCTGGGGATGCCTATTGGCCTAATATTGCCCGCCACCTGTGCACTAACTGGCTGGTTAGTGATACTGATTATATGTCCGGAGTTGAATTCTGTGATCAACTGAGAACCTGGGCTAAGGATAAACCCGTAGTAAACCCGTAGTAATCAAGCTCCTTCCAGGAGCCAAACTACCGAGAAAGTCTCAATATCCATTGAAGCCTGCTCAAGCTGCAGCTATCACTAAACAAGTCCAGGCCCTACTAGAGAAAGGTGCTCTTGTCAAGTGTGAATCACCGTGCAACACTCCACTATTTCCTGTTAAGAAGAAAATGCCAAAGGGTGAACCAGAGATATATCGAATGGTCCAGGATCTCAGAGCAGTAAATGAGGCCACAGTTCTGGATACCCCAATTGTACCAAATCCACACACACACCTCTCTGGCGTTCCACCATCTGCTAGATATTTCACGGTGATTGACCTAGCCAATGCATTCTTCAGTGTTCCCCTGGATCCAGTCTGTCAGTATCTGTTTGCCTTCACACATGAGAAACAACAATATACATGGACTGTCATGCCCCAGGGGGCACAAAATTCTCCAAGTCAGTTTTCAAAGGCGATGTGTTCCATCCTTGACCCTTGGCAATCCGACCATCCTGAGGTTGTCCTACTCCAATACGTGGATGACCTACTCCTTTGTGGAGAAGACGTCCCCACAACCGAAAAATGTTCTTTGGACCTCCTTTGTTATCTTGCAGATCAGGGATGTAAGGCGTCTCTAATCAAACTTCAATTCTGCCAGCCTACTGTAATCTTCTTAGGCCACTGCCTGTCCCATGGAACCAGACATCTTACTCGTGATCGGGTCAGAGCAGTGTTGGCCATCCCACCTCCGAAGACTACAAAATCCCTTCATGCCTTCCTAGGCCTCATCTCCTATTGCAGAGCCTGGATCCCTGAGGCCTCTCTGCTCATGCAACCCTTGTATGATGCTCTCAAATCAGACCCATTCTGTCTGTCGTCAGAAGCATATGACAACTTCCATATTCTCCAACGTGCTATTGCCTCTGCACCTGCTCTTGGCCTACCAAACTACGACAAACCTTTCAAATTATTCGTGCCTGAAAGACAAGGCCAAGCTACGGGTGTCCTCACACAACCACATGGTCCTGGCGGACGCCAGAGGCCTATTGGTTTCTTCTCCTGCCAACTAGACATCGTGGCTAGAGGAACTCGCTCTTGCCTTCGCGCTGTCTTTGCTGCTCAAGAACTTATTGAATGTACTGGTTCTTGGCCACTCTCTCACTGTATTGGCTCCCCATGATATCTCGGCCATCATTAACCAGGTCCAAATCAAACACGTCACAGCTGCTAGACACCTTCGCCTCCAATGTCGTCTTCTGTTACCTGACAATGTCACCCTCCAGCGATGTCAGGTTTTAAATCCGTCCACCCTTCTGCCACTCCCTGAGGGACGCCTTGTATAGGGAGGATGGGACAGAAGTTAGATAAACCCAATAAGGGTTGGTTAGCATGTGATTTGGTAGAAGATAGAGAAGGAGAAGAGATGGTTAAGAAAGTTGATAAAATTGCTAAAGTATGTGGAATTGCCGTACCTCCGTGCGGTAGATTGCAGCCAGAGAGCTGGCGTAAGTTACTGACAGAAAAGAAGGGGAAGCTGTTAGACCATGATTTAGTCCGAACAGCGGAAGCCTGGTACCGAGTAGCAAAGGCTATTCAGCAAGAGGGATGGATTGAGGAAGAAGTTAATCATAACTCATCATGGACGAAGGATATGTCCTACATATCATTCATCATGGACGAAGGATATGTCCTACTCCTTGCACACACCATTGACAAAATGCACTCCAAATTGCCCCCCTGTGACGGGGCAGAATATGCCTTCTGCACAATGTGGTACAAACCAACCATCAACCCAGAACCTCGTTACGAAGATGAACTTTTTCAGTTGGTTGAGGTAATGCTCATCTTACAAGATTTCTATTGTGATACTGAAGGCAACAGTATGGCTTTAGTCCAATTGCCACATGAACTTGACCATCTGTATCATCATTGGGACACATCCATTCCACATGTCCCCGTAACCAAGTCTAAGACTAAGTCATGGGGTGATCTTGGGCCTATGGCGAAACTATGGGCCACCATGAACGATTCACAGCTCCAGGAAATAGGCGTTGTCAAATATCCATCAACTAAACCTGAACATGTGAACACAGCTACTTTCTGGAGGAAGAATTTGAAAATCTGGTCATAAAGCACGACTATGATCCAGAGACACCCCATGACTGCTTTGAACAGATAAAAATGGAAACAACACATCTACCAACCGTGCATGAGGATCCGCTAATAGATCCCGACATCACCCTGTTTGTGGACGTCTCAAGGTATGCTGATGAAGAAGGAAGATACCATACAGGCTATGCCGTCACCACAACAGATGAAATTATTGAATCATCATCATTACCATCAACAAAGTCTGCGCAAGAAGCTGAATTACAAGCCCTAACCTCAGCATGCAAGATCTCTGAAGGAAAGCGCGCCAATATCTTCACAGATTCAAGATATGCACTAGGCGTGGCTCATGACTTCGGACTAATTTGGAAAACAAGAGGATTTCTTACCACTGCTGGCACGCCTATCAAGCACAGTTCTGCAATCAAAGAACTGATTCATGCCCTCCTACTTCCAGAAGAAGTGGCTGTCTTGAAGATAAAAGCACATGGGAAGTTGGACTCGGATGAAGCAAAGGGCAACCATCTGGCGGATCTGGCTGCAAAACAAGCTGCAAGAGAACCACAGGAAGTGGAAAGAAGAGTGTCCGGAAATGAAGAAACTCCCATATTCACTCTGCAGACTCTTCCAACCGATCTAAAAATCCTACGGGAACAGCAGGCTACAGTTGCCCCTGAGGAAATACAAACATGGAAACAGAAAGGGGCAGTTCTAAAGGATGGAGTGTATTACAACAGCCTCAGGTTCTGCCTCCCTAAGAATTTGTACCCAGCAGTTGTTCAATGGGCACATGGTCCTGCACACTTATCGAAAGAACTGATGAATGCTCTTATACAAAAGTACTATGAAGCTCCTGGGATTACTACACTAACCAACAACTATTGCAAGGCTTGTGTCATCTGTGCAAAATGTAATCCTGGAAAAACAGCCAAAGTCCCTTTGAAACACTTGGCTAAACCTATGTATCCATTCCAAATAATTCAGATAGACCACATCCAAATGCCAAAGAGTGGCATCTATGAGTACGCGCTAGTAATAGTGGACATGTTCTCAGGCTGGCCAGAAGCCTATCCAGTGGTTAACATTACCGCTAAAACAACAGCACGGCGTCTACTCACAGAAATTGTATGCAGATTTGGATTGCCGGAAGTTATTGAAAGTGACCAAGGTCCGGCCTTCACAGCATCAGTAACCAAAGAGATTTGGGGATGCTCTAGGAGTAACCCTTGCTTTCCATACACCTTATCACCCACAAAGTAGTGGTAAGGTGGAGCATATGAATGGTACCTTGAAAACCAGAATGCTAAAAATGTCACAAGAAACAAAAATGCCCTGGCCAGAAAGCTTGTCAATAGCCCTGTTCAGTGTCAGACATACACCCAGAGGAAAGCCCTCATTATCCCCTTATGAAATTCTGTTTGGAACTGCACCCAGGCTAGGTTGCTATTTTCCCCAACAACTACAACTGCAAACTGATGTTTTGGTAGATTATGTAACTGAACTTGCAAATGCCTTAAACAAAATCCATGCCCAAGTTTTCTCTTCAATTCCAGATCCTGATACTGATACAGGCAACCACAGTGTGCTCCCTGGTGATTGCGTCCTAGTCAAGAAATTTGTGCGAAAACACACCCTGGAACCTAGATTTGACGGACCATTCCAAGTCCTCCTGATCACCACCACCTCTGTCAAGCTGGCTGGAAGGCCTCACTAGATTCACGCCTCCCACTGCAAGAAGACATCAGCCCCAGAAGAAACTGACCCTGTACAGCCATGTACTTCTGGTACCTTATCCCCTTGATTGGCCTCCTTAAAGCCCAGCAAGTGGCCATTACTAAAGATGCTAATGGGTACACCTTCTGGTATAATTCATCATGTACCCGTGTAGCCACATTTACTTTTGATTACTGTGACATTGTAGATTGTCCATTTCCCAAGTCACAGATCCAAGCCATTTATAAAGATATACCACAAGCAAAAGATCCCTATGTTTGTGTGGTTGACAAGCAATGGGGGCACAATTGTAATCATTGGGGGGCTGCAGGATGGAATGCTGGGCCTGCCTGGGGTTACAAACCAAAAAGTGCCTTATCTAAAGTAGATGACCATGGTAGATCCCTCCTTCAGAGAACGACTTTAAGAAAGCCTGGAGGAGGTACACCTATGAAATTGATGTTAAACATTGAGCATCCTGGCCCAGAGGATGCTGACCAATATGTAATGGGAATGTATTGGAAGAGAGGTTCCTATAACAAATTAGGTCATTTCTATCTTAAAGATATGTGCCACTCTCCAGAGTGGCGCGGGGCTGATCATATGGTCCCAAATCCGCTGAAACCACATATCCAGTCCTTTAAGGACATGATGGCCATTGCTAACCCCACCTTCGAAGATACCATGGCTGCTGAAACTGGCTTTAATGACATTAACTTGTGGTTAGAGTGGATGAGATATAAGGCCAATAAACATAATAGAACTGCATGGTATGTATGTGGTGGTGCCCGACCCCATCTCGGCACCGTTCCATTAACTATCTCTTTAGAAATAGAGAATTGTTTCCTAGGTCTTTTTGCTAACCATTTTGGTTCTAATCAGTCCCTCTGCAAAGCATGGACAGCAGAATACCCTCTCTTAGTTGGAAATGTCAAACCCCCAGATGGAGTTACGGTTTACAAAGGTAACTACACTTGTTATACTAATTATGACAGAACTGGTAAATTTGTGGGTAACTTTTCCAAAGGTTATTGTGCCACCTACAGAACTGTTCCTAAACACCTGTTACAGCACCATATCAGGTCACTAGGGGATATTTACTGGTTATGTGGGGACTTACTGATAAGATCCAAGCTAGAGATTGAATGGTGGGGAGAATGTGCCCTAGCGAAAGTCATCATGCCCATTCACATTATTTCTGATAACCATTCTGACATACTCGGTCCTCCACATATACCAGCCAGAGTCAAACGTGAAACCCCAGTAAAGGGCAGTTTTGACCCACACATTTACATAGATGCCATTGGGGTGCCTAGGGGGGTACCTAACGAATTTAAAGCTAGAGATGAAGTTGCGGTGGGATTTGAATCATTGTTTACTATAGTCACTGCCAACAAAAACCTTAATTGGATTAATTACATCTATTACAACCAGCAGCGCTTTGTTAACTACACCAGCGATGCCCTCCAGGGCTTGGCCGAACAATTACAGGCCACATCCCAAATGACCTTCCAGAACAGACTGGCCTTAGATATGATTCTAGCTGAAAAGGGGGGTGTATGTAAAATACTACCCGACACCATGACTTGTTGCACCTACATTCGAGAAAACACAGGTCCTATGGCCAAGTCACCTTGGCCATAGAAAAATTGAATAAACTCTCAGAAGAGTTGAAAAGGAATTCTGGGGTAACTGATCCCTGGGAAAGATGGTTTGGTTGGATGATTGGTTGGCAGAAAGCTTTAGTCCATATTGGTATGGTTCTACTAATTTTTCTTTTTGTTCTCGCTCTTCTCGTTTGTTGTGTCCTCCCATGCCTCAGAAAACTCCTACAGAAGACTGTAGACCAAACGACACCAACCTTTACTCATCTGGAAATTGGTGATCAAGATCTCACATCGCCCTGTATTCCGCTACAAACTCTCCCTTATGTCGATGAAGTGCAGAAATTCTAGGAAGGGACAGCTATGGGACAGCTTCCGTCTGTATGGGTCAGTATACCGTGTGGAGAAGTGGTGGACAAGCCACCGCGGGATACCCATGGAGTGAAGTGTTCGAGATCCGTACTGACGGATGAGCTGCAGCCTGTTAGGGTCAGACAAGGGATAGACTTGCACTTTGCATTAACACCAAGCTAGCGGTCATGGGGCTTCTGTGTCTTTGGGCTAACAGGTCTTCTGATATTAACAAATAACGTTTTATCTTTTTGTAATTAACATTTTAAGGGGGGACTGTTGTAGAATTATTAGGCCCCTTTAAATCTATACCCTTATATTTATTTCTCATGCTCTCATAGTCTTATAAGAATGCTGTGTTCATAGAAAATGTGTGGCATCAGGAAATGTTAGGTTCCTGCTGAATGAAACATTGTAGCAGCTAGTCTTAATAAAATGTGAAGTTACTAAAAGCCTTGAGAACTAACCTGAGAGACTAACGTGCCAACTACTCAAAATGGCTGCCAAAGCCCCCCTCCCATCGAGTGAACTCCTCGTGCTAGCAAGATGGCGCTGAAATCTGGAGGAGAAGTTCATGACGACAGTTGTGACACTAGATATAACACCCAGTAGGGAGGGCATTTAACTAACCACTTAACACCTAAACCAATTAATAATGTTTACTTGTTGATATCTTGATTTTCCCCAATGATGTAATAATGCCTTTATAAGGGTCTGCGCACCCACTTTTTAACGGATGCCATTAAATTTCCTGAAGTTCTTTCATCTAACCTGAACCTCGTGTCAGTGTGAATTTACTTCTGCGTGCACGCAACTTTATTATTTCTAATTTGGACAGGAACAGATAGTCATTCAAACTTATTGGTTTGCATAAAAGAAATCTATAGCAAACAAAATATACACAAGGTGTATAGTTGTGTAGGCGCTTCCAACTTAAAATAGACAATAAAAGTAAGTGTGACAGAAAGGTGTAATCCCTTAACACCTAAAGGTAAAGTGAAACAATTAAAATAATTCACACCCACTTAGAAAAATATACAGAGTAAAAAGGATATACCACCTATTGCAGATATAGATATGGTGGTTACATCTGTAAAACAAATGAGACATACATAGTGTTTTCCATATAGGTAAAAACAAACAATTGTATCATATGAGGATTGAACTCACAAGGATGGAGCCTCTTAGGCTCTATGTACTTCGCTCTCGGGTGCCTATTCAGGCTTTCGATAATTTTCAGTTGAAGACCCAGACTCCACGAATTCAAGAGTAAATAAGGGTTTATTAATTGATAAAATATTATATTAAAATATTAATAATATAGGACAAAAATAGGCAGATATATGTATAAAATACAGCGTGGTATGGTACTGCAATAATGGCCAAAATTAAAAGCAGCAAAGCACCACAGCATATACACAAAATAACAATACCGCCAAATGAAAGTCCCAGTAAAAAGTCCAGTAAAGTGCAAACGCGTTTCAGCCCTAGATAGGGCCTTCCTCAGTGCCCTGAGGCACTGAGGAAGGCCCTATCTAGGGCTGAAACGCGTTTGCACTTTACTGGACTTTTTACTGGGACTTTCATTTGGCGGTATTGTTATTTTGTGTATATGCTGTGGTGCTTTGCTGCTTTTAATTTTGGCCATTATTGCAGTACCATACCACGCTGTATTTTATACATATATCTGCCTATTTTTGTCCTATATTATTAATATTTTAATATAATATTTTATCAATTAATAAACCCTTATTTACTCTTGAATTCGTGGAGTCTGGGTCTTCAACTGAAAATTATCGAAAGCCTGAATAGGCACCCGAGAGCGAAGTACATAGAGCCTAAGAGGCTCCATCCTTGTGAGTTCAATCCTCATATGATACAATTGTTTGTTTTTACCTATATGGAAAACACTATGTATGTCTCATTTGTTTTACAGATGTAACCACCATATCTATATCTGCAATAGGTGGTATATCCTTTTTACTCTGTATATTTTTCTAAGTGGGTGTGAATTATTTTAATTGTTTCATAAAAGAAATCTATATCAGTATCATTGTCCTATTTGATTTTATTTAGGGGGGTTGAATCATTTTGAGACTGGAGAAGTCATTATGAGTTGCATTTGCAATTGAATTTGGGGAAACCATTTGAAGCCTTCCTTGTGTTGAGCTTTTTCAATTGCTTTGGTTTGATTTGTTCATTGCAAACATCTGAAAGTCTGTAAACCATACACCTAATTTTCAATGGGGGTTGAATAATTTTGATTAATTTTGATTACAACTGTATCTATCTATCTATCTATCTATCTATAGTTTAAAGGGTAATCCAGACATGGACCCCTTGCCCACGGTGCCTAGAAGGATATTGGCTATACCTCATTGTTGATACCTTACAAGGTATCTGGGGTTGCAGTACCTCTCGTGCAGATGGAACTTGCTGGCATTTTGGATCTGGACTGCCCCTATGAGTGGGACCAGTTTGATATGGTTCAGATATGTTCTCTCTGTAATGGCATAAGTTGAGCTAAAACCAGCTTGAGAACTGAGCGGGGACCCACTGAAGGGATGGCTAATTGAGGAGTTGTCCTTTTTCACCTCTCTTTACCTATTTTATGTATGTATATATATATATATATATATATATATATATATATATATATAAGAAAGGTAACCTTGGCACTCACCCTATATAAGAAACAAAAAATGTTTTTGTGCCTGGGTGCAAACCTCAGCGTTGATATATAAAGCAAAAATTGGAAAAAAGGTGCACTCACAGGTCTTGATTCAAATCTTCATTGGTTTGTTCGTGCAAATTACATGTGCAAAAAAAGAACTCCCTGATCGACGTTACGACCCCTAAGGGTTCTTTTACAAGATCTTGAAAAAGACCCTTTAGGGGTCGAAACGTCGATCAGGGAGTTCTTTTTTTGCACATGTAAAGGAGTGGCTTGACATGAGGAATATGACATCTGAAGTGTGTGGTGGCTCTTGATGCACTGACTCCAGCCTCAGTCCACTCCTTGTGAAAGTCCCAAACACTTTTGAATGGCCTTTTCCTGACAATCCTCTCCAGGCTGCGGTCATTCTTTGCTGCTTGTGCACCCTTTTCTTCCACACTTTTTCCTTCCACACAACTTTCTATTAATGTGCTTTGATACAGCACTTTGGGAACATCCAACTTCCTTCGCAATTACCTTATGGAGGGTGTCAATGATAGTTTTCTGCACAACTGTCAGGTCAGCAGTCTTCCCCCAACACAGCAGAACAAGGAGCCGCGACACTGCAAGCTTCTGAAAAATGAATACAGAGACTAGCTCTCTGTATCCAGCACTGCAAGCTTGTCCTTCAATACAACTACAGCACCTTATACACACAATGCAAGCCCTATTTTTTTTCCACTATGGGTGTTAATGGGTGCCCTTATGATTGAATTTCGCCCAAGGCCTCACAAAGTCTAGAGCAGCCACTAGATGGCAGCACTGTAATGGCTGTGTAATACAAAAGCAAATACAAATATATAAAATTAAGCATTGCACTTAAACTCCCACTCTATCTGGGTGGCAGCAATGACTATAGTACACATCAGCCACAATAAATACAATAAAAAACAAAGAAATTGTTCACTATTCTGAATCCCCTGCATACTCAAACAACTGGTGGACCCATGCACATTTAAAACTGACTGGGCTATAGTGAGCCAAGGCTCTTGATATTTATCGCTCCCCACCATCTTATGTAAGCTCCAAAAAGATAAGTGCTGAAAACAGGCGCCCCTAGTGGTCAGGCACATGTAGGCAAGTGTCTACTCTGCCGAATGGAAAATCTGTCTCTGTCCATAGACCACGTCTCATGATCTTGGAGCAGACATTAAGTTCCCACAGTTGTTGCTAGTATTGTAGTATTATTTTGTCATTGCAAACAATAGTGAAATAATTAAGCAAGTTGCTATATCCAAATACTTTTTGCAACTATAAAAAGAATCTTAAAAATTCTGTCTGAAGGGCTTTTTTCTTGAAATGTATTTGGACCAGAACATCCTAAATCCTTGGGCAACCACCATTATTCAGCAATCCTATAGAGGCTGCATCATGCCTTTTAGATCTTTTGACCTCTCCCATGTGCCTGTAAGAGCTGGAGGCAAGATTGAAGTGATTTTGAAATGGAAACACAAATTCTGTGACAGTGAGAAATTGTGCAAATACTCCCAGAGTATGTAAAGCTGACAATCATGTAGTAGGTGAAGTCTCCCATGCACATGGTAAGACAGAACGCATGACATGTCTTGCTTATCTGGGAGAATTTTTCAAAGGCATACGACATGGCTATATAAATATCCTGTTTTATTAACTACCTAAAGATCAATGCCACAGCAATCACATCATGAAATAAAGGATTGCAATACGTCTGGTCCATAAGAAGTTAAGAGATCATTTTTTTGCTGCAACACAATATCACAGTTAATATTTAAAATCATCCACAACATAATTTGGCAGACAATAACCTCTCTGTCTTCTGTCCATTCTTTTAACAATACAAATATTATCTTTTTCATCTACACATTCAGGAACTAATGACATTTCTTCTACATTGCTTTTTGTCTTGTATTCAAGATTTGTAAAAGATGATTTCAGACCCATTTTAATTATCCCTCTGCCATAATATTAAAATCTGGAGATTAGAGATATTTTGCTCCATATCTGTCTGGCTTAAAGTATTACATTTATTTCATTGCTATGTTCCACAGAAAAAAATACCATGCTGTTCTAAGCAATTTAGAATTGTGACCTTCTATATAAACTGATTTATAAAAGATTGATATCTACCAGTAGCTGATAAGGGGTAAGTAGGAATAATTGTTTCATAGAACATTGTTTCAACATATTCTGTGTAAAGTACTAGAGAAAAGGAAGGGCACGCATGGTTTCTAGTCAAGGTCATAAATGTTTTAAAATGTTGGAATCATCCCATCTTAAACCCCTGACTTTGTAAAGTATGCCTGCATTTGTTTATATGTATAATTGTGCACCTATATATATGTGAGGGTGTGTTTTTGAGCCTGGGTCTTTATAAGTGTACTCGTATGCATGTATCTGAGTTTGTGTCTGAGTGTGATTGTATAGTTTAGTATGTGCATGCACATGTTTGTCTAGAGACGGTACACTTCTGTATAAAAAATGTGTATGTAAATGTAAGAAATAATGTGTGCATTAAGACCCTGAGAAGACAGGCCAAAGGCTAGCCAGGAAAAGGGGCATGTTTGAGTGAGGGGAGGGTAGATTCAGGGCAGGGGAGGTCTTCAGTGAACATCAGTGGTGGAGCCCTGGATAAAGGGTGGGTATCATATATAGGTGGCCATTTTCTGTAAGGGGTTCAGCCATTTTAATAATCTCAGCTTGGAACAGCTTTCCTCTCTCGCTTTGTGTTGTAGTTTATGGTTTGTGTTTCTAACTTGTGTTTCTTGTCACAGTGTTTGGCTGAAAAGGTTCCTTGTCAACCAGGGTTGGACCAGCTGTCCAGTGGAAAAGGATGATTGGGGCTGATCCCTCCCCTAATCTCGGTTATGATTATGGGTAATGTACGTGCCAACTGAGCCAGAGGCAGGCTAGTGGTTAGCATGGAGTTAATGTTAGGCCAGTTGTGTGTTACACATTTATTGATATTAATAAAGCTGTGGCCTGTTTGTCACCATCAACATCTTGCGTCTGTTTATAAAGGTAAGCTAAGGAATGGGTATGCTCATCTATATGATCCCCCTATCTTCAAACATGTGCCTGTTTTGCCTAGTGCCTATGTCTGTGTACATTTATGTGAAAGGGAGAAAGTGTTTTGTTTTGTTTTGTGTGTATATATATATATATATATATGTTTATGTATAAGAAAAAAATTTCTACGAATACATAGAAATTGTTTGAGAGTGTGTATCTATATGACAAAAAAAGAGGATTACAGAGAGAAAACATGTCCTTAATTTGCATTTTTCTCTTAGCAGATTTAAATCAAACAATAGCTGAAATGCATTATTTTCAAATTAGTGCTCAATTGCGCTGAAATAATTGCCATTCAATTTATTACCAAACTTAACCCTAAAATAAATAAAGGAGGAAATATAGAAAGAATATTGTAAACACACACATCACACCCCCTCACTGTTTTAGGTACTTAGTCAATGACTACATTAATATAAGTGCAAGTGGAGTCAAAGCTAAAGACCCATCCATTGCAATAGGCCAAAGCAGTCTGACCTTTTTATTTGTTAAACCACAATTTACCACAATTTTAACTATGTTATCAGAATGTTGGTATCCCTGTATATGGCTTATATGAATTTATTCCTACATTTTAATGAAATCTCGGGTATAATTGTATTTTTGGCAATGATGTTATAATTGAATATAAAATAAAAAGAATAAATATATATTTTTTTAAATGTAAATCCTTTATTGGAGCATATGATGCCCAGTAAACAAAAGATGTGCAAAAAAAATGTTAAATCGTGTATATATTTACATGCTTTTTTACATTTTATTTTTAATTTAACAGTTTCCCTGCGTGGGGGGGAGAATGGGAGAGGGGAGCTCCAGTTATATTTGTATCGAGTCTTACATTAGAAGAAGAGAAAAAAAATTGCGTTATCAGGAGTGTATTTTTCCCTCATAGCTTTGCAAATAATTCCAACCAGAATTCATAGTTATCATCAGATGATTTACAGATACCCCTCTCCATCCTTATTTTATATAACAACTGCTCTTTAGCTAAAGGCCAACTTGGTGTCACCACACTTTTCCAATTTATGGCTATTATTAGTTTTGCTGCAGTCAAGATATGGATAACTATAAAAGAATACTGGTCAAAGATATCAAGCAAATTTATAGGGAGTAAAAATTGTTTAGCTTCAAATATAAAGGGCCTAGTAAGCAATTTTTGTATTTTAATATAAATCATATGCCAAAACAATTGGTTTGGTTGAAAATCCCACCAAATATGGGCCAATCCTCCTGTATCTACTTTACACCTCCAACCTCTATATATATAGTCATGGTATATCTTTGATAACCTACTAGGTACCGAATACCACCTATTTAATATTTTATAATGTACCTCCACCAAATTGAGGCAGTGCACCTCTTTATTTAATAATTGTATTGATTCAATCCACTCTTATAATCAATTTTTGTTTTTAATTCTTGTTCCCATTTTTTCATAATGGTTAGGAGAGGTGTCTCAACATCCTCACTTATCAATGTTATATAGTCTGCTGCTAATCTTTTCAGAGTATTGGTCTTAAGCATATTCTCTAACTTAACAATTTTATTAGTTTTGACAATAACCAGATGGTTATCTAGGTAGCTCTTTACTCTTAAATAGTTAAAACATTTCTTTCTTTTGTAATTGAAAATTTATAGAAAGTGTAGAAAAAGCTTGAATTTATTATTCTTCAATAGATCTTCGATAGTTACTATTCCAGAGGAGAACCAACTGTTTAGATTAGGATATTTAATGTTGTGCGTTAAATGACTTAAATGCAATACAGCTAAAATCTTTTCAGATAAGTGGGAATCCTTTCTAAATCTATCCCAAATAGTCAAAAGATTTTCAATTACAATAGTTTTTTAACAATTTTTTTTTGTGGATATCTTTTATTTTTATCTCATTTCAACCAAAAAATTGATTCTAGCTTAATTTCTCAATTAGTTTTTCTCACCATGAGAACTATTTATTCTTCCATTCTTTTAATGTTTTACTAGTGGATTTCAATAAAGACATCAAATTGTGCTCCATCAGTTCGGAGGGGTCATTGGTAATTTGTACTCTAAAGTATGTAAATGCCCGTATAGAACAATCAAGCACAAATCTATCCCACAATATTTTCTTATTTTCGTTAAATAAGTTTATTGCAAGATCAACCGATTTTTCTAAGTTCAATTTATATCTAGAGACATTTGAGAACTTGTCAGCAAATAACATAAACTTCTCAAGAGACACAACTGGGATAAAACCACATTGTTCACATACATCATGGTCTTGATACTATCTGTTGCGGTCACAAAACCCCTAACCTTTGGATCTGATCTAATACCAATTGCCAGAGGTTCAATAATCATCAGATAAAGCAGGGGTGAGAGAGGGCATCCTTGCCTCGTCCCATTTTTTAAGATTAACCAATCTGATATGAAACCGTTTCCAACTACCCGAGCAGTGGGGGTTTGAATGGAGAGCCATTTTAGCGTTAAATATATTTCCCTGAAGCCCAAACAATTGCAAAGCACACCCGAGGAAGTCCCACTTGACCCTGTCGAAGGCTTTCTCAGCGTCCAACGACAGAGCCAGGAGGGATGTCCCCACGTGGAAGACCACATCAATCACATCTATAAGCCTTCTAATATTGAACACTGATGATCTACTACTCATACAGCCCACTTGATCCTGATATATTATTGAAGGCATGATCATATTTAATCTGGTCGCTAAGATGGATGAATATATTTATATATGTCTACATTAAGAAGAGATATCAGCCTAAAGTTTACAATTCAGAGTTTTTATTTTGTTTGAGAATTGGAATAATATGTGCTTTAAGCATTTCAATAGGAATTTGACCAAATAGAATAAAGTCATTAAATATTATCACGGGAGATGTGTTCCCTCAAGTGTACTTTGTATAGTCTAATGTGTCCCTGCATTAGAATGGAAGTATTCCCTTCTGTTTCTGTGTGTGTCTGTGTATGCAGCTGTGGGTCGACAAAGGTAGCACCTCTGGTATGGGTGAGATGTATTCTGTGTGTTAATTAGGAAATGCTGCACTGTGAACGGCCCCCTGCTGTGGGAGCCAGCAAGTCTATCTGCTGGAATGAAGGTCTGTGTGGATGTAACCCTAGATTCCTCTTCAAAGAGGAATTTGGGTTGTGAGCTCTGACCGCCCATGCAATCAAATTAGCCCTTTTTGTAAATGTACTTTTGGAGGTTTTAGAATGTGGCATTTGTTTTCTGTAAAGGATTTCTCTGTACTTGAAAGGTGACTGAATTGCCTTTCCAGCACAGAGGATCGCAGGAGGGATTGCCCTGGGGGGTTGGGTTGGAAACCCCTTGCATGGGGGCTGTGCATAAGTGCATGTCTTTTTACCCAATATGACTGGTTGTGTCCATTATATTGGGGAGACTCTATACAACAGGAATAACAGTAACAGTTCTCTTGTTATACCCAATACGCCTGGTCTTATCCACCCACTATATTGGGGAATTTTACAAGTTTCCATAGGACTAGAATCACTGTATGCTGTAGCAGAATCCAGGACCAGTGGAGGATTAGAGAAGCAGGGACCAAGGGACACTAAGAGATCTTGCGAACCCGTGACAAATATCTTTAGTAGAGAATTCTTAAGCTTATCTTTCAGAGTTAAATAAAAAATTGTCAAATCCATCTGGACCGCGTTCTTTTTTTTTTAATTAAGTTATTTTATAGCATTTTCTACTTTGTTCTCTGAAATAGGTGTGTTTACATTAGACAATTGTTCTTTAAAAAAATTTAGAAGAATATATTTAAGAAATAAATGTTTGACATTCGCGGAGGATCCCACCTCTGGCAGATTGTACAAGCCAGAGTAGAATTCTTGAAAAACTTTACTAATTTTTTTTCTGCACTAAGTAATATCTCATTGCCCTGAATAATGTTAGACACCATTTTACTTGCTCTTTAATTTTTCAATCTATTAGTCATTAATTTGTCGGCTTTATTCCCTCTGTAATACCACTTCCTTTTAAGATTCTCTTGGGTGTTATTGGCTTTCTCAATCAGTAGTTTGTTAATCTGATTCGTAATTTCCCCAAGCCAATCGCTTTTTTCCTTTGTGGGTTTACTCTTGTTTTTTACCTCCAGCTCATCTAGTTCTATGTATAATTCAGCTAAGCTAGCTCCTCTGAGCCTTTTTTTTTATTAATCAAAATGCCTCTAATTGTACATTTATATGCACACCAGATCATTTGGGAAGAAATCTCCTTAGAGTTATTCTCTTTTTTAAAAAAAGCTCAGTGGTTTCTTTAATTATCTAAAAAATTAGTTTTTTGTACAAGAGATTATCATTAAGTCTCCAGTTGGATCGCATCTTAACAAAGTCTTTTCCAAGGACCATGATGACCGCATTATGATCCGACCATGACACATTAGTTATCAAAACTTTTAAAATTAATTTTATTGTATCTCTCTCTGCCAACAATAATCTTGTCTAGAATACACCAGGTGAGGGGATGACAAATATGAGTAGTCCCTTTCTTGAGGGTGCAATACTTGCCATCCAATAGGCCATTCAACCTTAGGATCTAATTAAACTGTTTTGCGAGATTCCGGTCATGGTTTTTAACTTTTTTTAACTTCTTTTTTAACTGGTCAATTCTTATCTATAGCTGGATCCGAAACACAATTAAAATCCCCTGGTAAAATAATTGTACCCTGTCTTATTCTCTCGGACCGGTCTTGTTGGAGATTGATTTGGGGCGTCGACGTTGACTATAGTATATATTTGATTATTAATCTCACAAATTAAAATGTGGAATCTGCCATCATCTATTGCTTGATGTATCATTTTTAACGCAAGTCTATTTGAAATAACACCTTTTGTTTACTAGACATAGAAGTCTTAAAAATATAGGGAAAATATTTTGACTTTAGCCATTCTTTATCTGAGGACACCCAGTGTGTTTCTTGTAATCCAATGTATGTTTTCTTTTTTTCATAAAATCTAGTAGGATAGATTTTTTTGTGGGGAATTCAACCTCTTGACATTTAAAGAAGCCATCTTCAACATATCATTGGGCATAGAGCCCCACTCTCATATCATCTTCCTCCCCCCCCCCATACATTGAATAAATATACTGACAAAACACAAGACCTAAAAACATAACATACAATGCACGCTCACATCTAACACTGACATTCACCTACCCCCTGTTCTCTCAAAAAAGAGTGACTCAATTACACAAAAAGAAAAAAATAATAGAGAATAAGTGTATAATATGGATACTATCTATCATTGATTTAAACAATAGTGACAATAATTTAATTATTAACTACATATTCAACCCTTCATTGTTACAACTAATTATTTAGTTCTAGTGATTATAGCGCAACTCCATATATGTGTTATAAGAGCCCATATGAAAAAGAACTTAAGGACATCCAATATAACATTGGTAACAGAGAGAATGAGAGAGAAAAAAAGAGGAGAAAAAAAATCAGAGGAGAAATAAAATAATCAGATATTTTCTCCTTTTTTTCTTGTCCCCCCTCCTCCTATCTCTTTTTCCTCCATTAACACTGTATTTTGCTTCTTTCTTTTTTTCTTTCCTATTTCATTAGGTCAAAAACCACATTTCAATACAGAAGATTACATTTTCCCGTATTTTCTTCTCTCTTTTCTCTTCAACCTAATGTATTCTTTTGCAGCCACTGTTGAAGAGTCAGGGGGATCTTTTAAGGACTCTGCTTTTTCATTATATATAACTTTTATGCATACAGGGAAAGTCCAAGCATATCTGATTCCCTTGTTTCTAAATGCAGCTGTTTGTGTCAAGAAAGACCTCAGTTGATTTATTGTGCCAAGTGACAAGTCATTAAATATCTTCAATGTCTCAAATTTTGAACCAGCCATGGAGCTATTTCTCATTGCTGCTACATTTGCCATCTTGAATTTAACCCCTTAAGGACACATGACATGTGTGACATGTCATGATTCCCTTTTATTCCAGAAGTTGGGTCCTTAAGGGATTAAAGGAGTGACAACATGCAATAACATCTCTTGGAGATTATGTCGGGAGATCCTTTGGTTTAAATATTCTGTGTATTCTTTAAAAAAAAGTTGACAGTATTGTCCCAATGATGACCCAAAAATTGTATAAACTCTTCCATATACTTCTCCAAATCTGACGGAGGGATTCTACCAGGTATCCCCCTTATTCTTATGTTATTTTGGCATGACCTATCTTCATGTTCTGCCATTTTAATTTCAATTTTTTCCACTTTTTGCTCCAACTGCGAAATGAAGACTTGTTGTTTATTATGTTGTTGTGTAGAGTACTCTTTTTTTCTTCTTCAAGAAATTGGATTTTAGATGGCATCTTTGTCAGTTCCCCTTTAAAGGCACATGTTGAAGCTTCTGTAAAACTCTCCAGAATATCTCCAACCACACACTTAGAAGCAGCACTTAGATGAAGCAACCAACTATATTTATATATATATATTATTTAACTAGAAAAAATATATATATAAAATAAAAAAAATCTTCCTTTCTTTCTTTTTATTCCCTTTTCCCCTCATTTCCCGTCCCTCTTCCTTTCCTTCATCCTTTACCCTATTGAAGGCAAACCGTTTTTAATCTGTTCAATAACTTAATTTGGTTGGTCGTAAGATAAACTGCTGGCTGTTCCGTTCAAGGGAATCCAACTCCTATCACTCTTGTGATGATTTCTATATATTGTAGATACTTCTATTTCTTGGGCAGGTTTTTTTTTTTTTTTTTAAACAGCTTTATAATTTAGAATTTTTATACGTACCAACTTCTTCTCCTTCCCACTTGTGGCGAAAGTGACCTTGCCACTGTTTTTTGGAGGGACCTGTTTGCCAGCCTCTTGCCTTGTAATTATGGCAAATCACAATATGACTTGTTTGGCTCTAAGGCACTGTTTCTGCCTCTTTAAATACTGTTGGAGCAGATCTACACTTTCAAAGTGGCACTTCGGATACAGCCGAAGTGTCGAAGTAGTCGAAGTGGCCATTTTATTCAGTCGAACGAAGTCAGCAGGGTTTTGTCGTCGAGTTCATGTAACTCAAATCGGACACCCAATGGCACGAACACTGCTGAAACTTTACCTTCCCTGGACTTTGACTCTTCAACTGGAGTCGAACACTGCTCGACAATTCGAACAGCACTTCAACATGGACTTTATGCACAAACGGCACCCGTTCGTGCATTTAAAGTGAACTTAGACATTGAAAATAGACCGGCCGCACAGCCTAATTCTCTGGAACTGTTTTGGGCATGAAAATGTGCGTGTGGTCGGTCAAAAGAGACTTTTTGCTTTGATCTGGGTGATTTTTAGATATGTTATTTACCCAGATCAGGGCTATGCATATCCCCATGTTGTTCTGCCTGTGGATAATTAAGTTAGTACCTTAGCTACCTTAATTATATCACAGGCATAGGGGAGGGATTGCTGACTGGATGTGGGAGTGTTACAGTGCTAATTATTGTTCCCATTGGTTTATGTTCCTTTTGTCCCTGTTTTCCATCAGGTCCAGGGGGTGTGCCTCTGGCCTGAAAAACTGTACGTATTCCAGACTGCACCAATAAACCTTCAGTTCTACTTCACCCTCATTTATTTAGTTTTCTTGGTAACTCTAGCAGGAGGTGTCAGTTTTTCAAAGTTTCTCAATCAAAATGTGACAAATTATTCATGTTACTCGAAGTTATATGCATACCTAACCTAGCATGTCATAGTATTCTAAATACGAAAATGTGCAAGATATCTCCAAGCCATGTTTCTGTTACATCAAATGAAAATAGAGCTTGTGGAAGCTATTGTGGCTGTGCAAGCACTGTTGTAATTCTTATGCACAAAAAAAAAAAAATGTGACAAATTATATGGTTCTGCAACTTGTCTTGGTTTCTGCACTTACTCATGGACATATTTAGATGTTTATTTAAAGGTCCAAACTATTTCATATTTGTCTTTTTGTCAAGGCAATCTTTTTCATTTTTGCCGGTATATAATAATGTTCTTACAATTTGTAAAGACAACCCTTACAACCTCTGCATGACTGCCAGAAACAGTTCCTACATAAGGCAAATAACTAACATTTTCTCAGGTAAGAATAAAAGGAAATACAGATGTTTACCCACTGGATACTGTTGCAACATAATGAAAATGTATTAAATGAAAAGGGAACTGTCACTTCCCTGTATGTTTAATATTATGTTTACTTATCCCTATATTCAACAAATGTGTATATTTGTGGTGTAAAATTTTTTATTAAAACTTGAAATCTATATATCTTTGTCCTTAAATTGGGCACGTCCATCTTAGCTCCCTGCACTTTTCAATTTGCACTGACTTTACCTTGTCTGAACTAGATTATAATTGTAAAGAAACTGAGCCTCTCATGAAAAAGGTCAGCTCAACTTAAAGGTGATTTTCAATGTTTTTTTCCAATGGTGTAACTTCAAGAGAAGTGACAGTTCCCCTTTAAATTAATATGTAAAATGAAAAGAGTTTCATTAGGCCTTTTATTAAAGGAGCACTATAGGGTCAGGAACACAAACATGTATTCCTGACCCTATGGGGTTAAAACCGCCATCTAGCCCCCATGGTCCTCTCATACCTCTCTAAAAATAGAAAACTTACTTGTATTCAAGCCTGAAACTGCTCGCTCTGGCTCTGTTTCCTTTAGACCTGCCCACTGCCTGCTGACATCAGCAGAAGTGGTAGCCTGATCCAATCACAATGCTTCCCCATAGGATTGGCTGAGACTGAAAAGGAGGCAGATCAGGGGCAGAGCCAGCATGATTCAAACACAGATCTGGCCAATCAACATCTCCTCATAGAGATTAATTGAATCAATGAATCTCTATGATGAAAGTTCAGTGTCTGCATGCAGAGGGAGGAGACACTGACTGTTTGGATGCATTTTAGGCAGCCATGACCCAGGAAGGATCTCTAACAGCCATCTGAGGAGTGGTCAGTGAAGTTATCACTAGGCTGTAATGTAAATACTGCATTTTCTCTGAAGGTAATCGTTCTACTCACCAGAACAAATTCAATAAGCTGTAGTTGTTCTGGTGACTATAGTGTCCCTTTAAGAACTGTCTGAAAAAGAGGTGGGATGATTCTGCCATAACACCACTAAAAAAAACAGCACCACAAAAAATGAGATTTACTTCAACATTTGTACAACAGGTCTGATTAAATTCTTAATGAAAAAAAATCTGTAAAATGTAAAGGTCACATTACAGTCATATTAGCTTTATACAATTTTAACAGGCTTTCTAGATATCTGAAACAAGCATAATTGACTATTCTAATCCATCAATTATAGAATTCATGAATATGCGTTCCATGAAGAATATTATTTCATAAGAAAAGAGAGTAGTGATCTGATGAGAAAAATCTTATTTTATTTGCATCAAATGTATAGCACAATTGTTTGTTATTCCAATGAACTGACTTGTTCTGCCTGTAAATATTTTAGTGTTCCCCTTTGATCTATGATTAACACTGCAAAAGAAGCAATTAAAAGCAGATTGATAATTTAACAGTGTGGCTTTAGCCACTCTGAGCTATGGCAAGAGGTTGCTGGAAAAATTGCATCTTTAATGAACTTATCTTCAGAGATGTTAACAAAGTGCTGGAATTGTAATGCTAGATTCACAGCAAGGGTCTCATTAATCTTATGCCATGCCTGCAAATTTGTAATTATAGATCTTTTCAGCTTGTGGTAAAAGTCCAGCATTTAATATATATATATATATATATATATATATATATATATATATATATATATATATATATATATATATATATATCTACAGTGGCAGAACTACCCCGGTTGCAGGGGTCGCAGCTGTGACCGGGCCCGTCACTCCAGGGAGCCCTGGGGACCACGTAACGTAAGTAACCTGGCCCCAAATACCGCAGCATTTAAGAGGCCCATCAGGTGGCCCATGCTGTTGTTAGGGTTACATGATGCCAATGTATTTCCAGGGGGTCCAGTCAGTGCTGCGGTGCTTTAACAGCATTACTCCTGTGATTACATCAGAGCTGGGAGGAAGTGACTGCTCCGGTCAACCTTAGCTTACAGCGCAGTGGTAAACATTCTAATTGTTTTGCTGCTAAACTGCTAAATAGTACATTTGCGGCCTGCGGTGCACTTCATATCTGAGAGTCAATTCGAAGCGTCTAATAGTGTGCTTACAGGGCAGTGGTAAAGATTCTTATTTTCTGGGTGCTAATCTGCTAAATAGTACATTTTGTGGCCTGCTCTTCATATCTGAGAGTCAAATGGAAGCGTGTAATAGTGTGCTTTCAGCGCAGTTGTACAAATTCTAATTTTCTGGGTGCTAATCTGATAAATAGTACATTTTGCGGCCTGCACTTCATATCTGAGAGTCAAATAGAAGCGTCAAATACTGCGGTTACAGCGCATTTGTAAACATTCTAATTGTTTTGCTGCAAAACTGCTAAACAGTACATTAGTGGGGTGCTCTTCATATCTGAGAGTCAAATAGAAGCGTCAAATAGTGCGGTTACAGCGCAATTGTAAACATTCTAATTGTTTTGCTGCAAAACTGCTAAACAGTACATTAGTGGGGTGCTCTTCATATCTGAGAGTCAAATAGAAGCGTCAAATAGTGCGCTTACTGCGCAGTTGTAAAAATTCTTATTTTCTGAGCGAAGAGTCTAATAGTCCGCTTACAGCGCAGTGGTAAACATTCTAATTGTTTTGCTGCTAATCTGCTAAATAGTACATTTGCGGCCTGCGGTGCACTTCATATCTGAGAGTCAAATCGAAGCGTCTAATAGTGTGCTTACAGCGCAGTGGTAAACATTCTTATTTTCTGGGTGCTAATCTGCTAAATAGTACATTTTGTGGCATGCGGTGCACTTCATATCTGAGAGTCAAATAGAAGCTTCTAATAGTGTGCTTACAGCACAGTTGTAAACATTCTAATTGTTTTGCTGCTAAACTGCTAAATAGTACATTTTGGGTGTGCTCTTCATATCTGAGAGTCAAATAGAAGCGTCAAATACTGCGGTTACAGAGCAATTGTGAACATTCTAATTGTTTTGCTGCTAATCTGCTATATAGTACATTTGCGGCCTGCGGTGCACTTCATATCTGAGAGTCAAATTGAAGCGTAACTTTCATTCGAATTTACTACATCGGTCACTTGTAATATTGTTTCACACCTACAACACTTGTTGCACAGATCTAAGTGATAGAAAACAGAATGATATTTTCTACACTAGAAACTACCAGATAACAAGCTGCTATATTTAAACCAGTTATCAATAGCTAAGAGGTACTTAAACAATATTGTAATTCTGGGGCAATACCCTCACAAGTCAAACTGAGAGGTCAGTTTATAGGGAAAACTGTTGCCTGGAGGAAATTCTAAAACAATTTCCATATGTTCTTTGCAGACTTTACATGCTGGAATAACACAGGTGCCAACTGCTGTGGCTTTCTGCAGTGTGCATACCGGTAAGGAGGGCAGGGTTGAGTGGAGTTTCATCTGCAGCACGCATGGGTCAGTGGCTCTGCACCAGACTTCCCTCCAATTGATCAGAGTTAAAGGATTTCGAGTGGACTCATTACAATTACAGGGCCTCTAAAGAGTCCTGTATTGTTATTTGTCGTCATTACCTTCCCGCATCGGGAGTGGGCCATTTGCGCGCCTGCAGCCTTCCTTGCATGTGGTAGCCATTTCTCAGGGTCCCTGTACGGAATGGAACCCTGATTCCCCGTTACCCGTGATCACCATGGTAGGCGCAGATACTGGAATTGAAAGTTGATATGGATGACATCCGAATGCAAAGTTGCCGTCACGGGGATGTGCAATTGGTCCGAGGTTCTCTAGAGTCAACAAAGTGCCTGCGCAACTATAATGTCAATAGCTACTCTGCGGAACAGAGTTGTCTTTTTTTATATGTCCCAATATTTTGGTGGCTACCACAATAAAAAAAATATGTATATTCCGGTATATAAAAAACAGTGTTGGCTACCTCATCCTCCTCCTCCACCGCTGCTTCCACCTACACCGCCACGGTCACCGCCACCTCAACCTATGGGTCACTTAGTATAAACTATGTACACATTAGCAGAGGCTTGTAAAGGCCTTTTCTCAATGCATCAGGAGTTGAGCATTTCTCCATGCATCAGGACTGCAAGAAATGCACCAAAAGCCGCAAATGTTTCTTTTTTTGTATGTATCAATATTTTGTGGGCTTCCAAAATAAAAAAAAACAGCATTGGCTACCTCATCCTCCTCCTCCACTGCTGCTTCCACCTACACCGCCACGGTCACCGCCTCCTCAACCTATGGGTAACTTAGTATAAACGATGTACACAATAGATGAGGCTTGTGAAGGCCTTTTCTCCATGCATCTGGAGTTGAGCATTTCTACATGCATCAGGACTGCAAGAAATGCACCAAAGGCCGCAAATGTTTCTTTTTTTGTATGTCCCAATATTTTGTGGGCTTCCACAATAAAAAAACAGCATTGGCTACCTCATCCTCCTCCTCCACTGCTGCTTCCACCTACACCGCCACGGTCACCGCCTCCTCAACTTATGGGTAACTTAGTATAAACTATGTACCCAATAGATGAGGCTTGTGAAGGCATTTTCTCCATGCATCTGGAGTTGAGCATTTCTCCATGCATCAGGACTGCAAGAAATGTACCGCAGGCCGCAAATGTATATTTTTTTATATGTCTCAATATTTTGGGGGCTACCCCAATTCAAAAAAAATATATATATATATATATACGTAAAAAACAGTGTTGGCTACTTCTTCCTCCTCCACCACCGCTTCCACCTACACCACAACGGTCATCGCCTCCTCAACCTATGGGTCACTTAGTATAAACTATGTACACAATAGCAGAGGCTTGTGAAGGCCTTTTCTCCATGCATCAGGAGTTGAGCTCAGTTCGAACAATGAAAGTGAATACCCTGCACTCCAACCCTTTCTCAAATTGATAATTCTGGTGATCCTCCTGACAGCCATGCTTTAGATTTTGATTTATGTTCTTCCAAAGCTAAATTCAAAGATTCCATCTAGTGCTATTTTATGGCTCAGCTGTATTTTACATTTTTATGTTATTTTAAGTGATTTCCCTATCCACATTTGTTTGCAGGACACTTGTCCTACCCCCATTTTACTTCATTTTGCAGCTCTCTAGCCCTTTCCAGGAGTTTTTTATAGGCATTTTTGTGGCCAAAAGTTCGGGTCCCTATTGACTTCAATGGGGTTCGGGTTCGGGGTCAAGTTTGAGGTCAAGTTCGAGCCCGAACCCGGACTTTTTGTCAAAGTATGGCCGAACCCGCCGGACCCGAACATCCAGGTGTCCGCTCAACTCTACTGTTAACCCCTTCCCCTCCAGCCCCAGTACTGCACTGCGATACACCATTAGAATAATGGAGATACATGATGCCTGTCAGCTAGCTGTACTGGAACTGGCAGGGAAGAGGCTACCTGAAGGTTGGGCGGATAACAGGGATTGGCAGGGAAGGGTTTAGCAGAGGGATGGGTAAACAGCATGTAAGCTCATTGATCAGGGCCCTCTATTCCTGTGCGTCCAACTTTTCTGGTTAAAATTAAGTGTTTGTTAGTTCACCCATTGTACAGTGCTGTTGAGTTGGTGCTATATAAATAATATACTAAACATAACAGGGATTGTCAGGGAAGTGGTTACCAGCAGGATGGGCAGATAACAGGGACTAGCATGGATGGGATTACTAGCGGGATGGGGGGGATAACAGGGACTGGCAGGGGAAGGGTTACATTGTGATAAAGGGAATGGCAGGGATGGGGTTACTAGCGGGATGGGGGGATAACAGGGACTGGCAGGGATGAGGTTACCATTGGGATGGATAAATAAAGGGGACTGTCAGGAAGTGGTTACCAGCAGAATTTGCAGATAACATGGACTGGCAGAGATGGGGTTACCAGCGAGATGGCCGATAACAGAGACTGGCAGGTAAGGGGTTACCATTGGGATAACAGGGACTGGAGGGAAAGGGAATACCAAAAGGATGGGCAGATAACATGGAGTGGATTGGAAGGGGTTAACAGTGAGTGGGGAGGTTGATTAACAGAGGCTGGAGGGGAAGGGTTAACAGTGGGTAGTAAAGTTGGCTGACAGGGGCTAAAGGGGAATTTATTACTTGCATTACAGTGAGGGAGGGAGAAGAGCACATGTGGGGTAGCTGGGAGCAGGGGTGGGATATGAAAGTGTCTCTTTAAATATAATATATAATTATTGAGTTTAGGATTAGAGTTGGGTTAAATTCCGTATTGGGGGGCATGAGGTGTTTAGTTTTTAAGAGGAGTTATACATATAATCAACGTAATGGGTTTATTTTTATGTTTATTCATTGAGTGTTGGAGTGTGAGGGGTTATTTGGAGAGTACTCAGCCTCTTTTGTCTTCTCTATAACAATCAGTCTTCTAAGATGGATTTTACAGCTTCCCCTGCTCCTTCTCTAAGGCATTTCCTGTGTGGGAGGCTGTTGGTGGGCAGATGAGAAGGGAATCCTTTGTCTTCCTTCCTCTTCCTGTAGAGTTTCACATACGGACACTGGAGGAGCTGGGACACCACTGAATTTACATCCGCTATAACGATTCATTCAGCTCTGCTATTAAAGGCACACTCCAGGCACCAAAACAACTTCATCTAACTTCCTAAATTCTAAAACCAAAGATAATATTATCAGCAAAGCATTCTGTCCCAAAATCTGTCAAGGCATCAACAAAATAAAGTTTATTTTAATCAAAATATATCCATTGAACCATGGGTAGGTAACTGTTGAGGGTTTATTTTCTGCATATTTTTTGCTTAGCTTGCCAAGACTCACATTCACATATTCTCCATTTAGGCATAACACATGTCCCTACATCTAGCCTACCAATCAAAGTCAATGTTCAAAATAACACACTTTGAACACTGTCCTGTAAAACAGTCAAAGTTCTTTGGGAACTTTACTCTAGTTATCTTTATTTAAGAAATGTTTCATAAGCAAGATGAAAGTGCCGAGTTCAGAAACAAGATTTGAAGTGCAGAATCTCAATAACACCATGGTGTCACAGGATCCTCCATAGACATCAGAGCTGTACTTGCACGCTTGAGCTAAATTGCTGAGCAAATGCAGCTCTTGGCAGATGAATCATCAGAAATATGAAAGCAGAAAGAAGATGGCAACATTTTAAAGTAAGTATCTTCCCTCTCCCGCATCCCCATACCACTGCATACCAAGGTGTCTGAAGGTGACAGAGCTGCTTTAAGTTAACCTCCACTCAGGTTTCAAACACGTTTATGCTCACTTGTGCCATTACAGAGAGAACTCATATCTGTTTAATTTCAGACTGATCCTACCCACAATAAAAGACTAGCTCATAATTGCTGACAAGTCCACTCTGCAAGAGATACTGATATGTACTAATATGTAAATGATGTAGGCTCTCTGTAATTGCACCAAAGCTATTTGAGTTGGTACTTGGTTTTATATTTTTCATACACTCCCTTGCATACAAAATTAAAAATGAGGAAAAATGACCCATCATTATTTTTAAACTCCACTTTGCGACAGTTAATGAAACACTTCAAGCACCATAATCATAAAAACTGCAATTCTAGAATGTGTTCACTACTTACTTGCAATTTGACAAGTGCCTCTCCCTGCCACTCAGAAAACTAGAAGCTCTCAGTCTGAGATAAGCTTTGTAGTGCAAAATCATCTAACTCTCTCAGCCAATAAGCAGGACCTCAACTGCAGATCTTTTCACTTGCTCTCCAGAGCAGAGGGAGAGAGGCATGGAACAGTGCGCTGCAGGCCACCAACCCATTCTAAAACATCTTGACTACTAACATTGGCAGGGGGTGGGACACACACCAGGGAACTCTAGACACCATAAACACAGCAGCACGCTGTTGTTGGTATGGTGCTTGAAGGGCTCCTTTAAATCCTCTGATCTCATTGACCAGATTATTATTTTTTTTTGTTGTTCTATCAGCACCCAGCATGTTCAATGTGGTGCACCTTACCACTCAGAACATACTAGTATACACATACAACAGTGAGTAGAACCTTATGTGTAATTCACTGTGTGCAGGATTTATACCAATAAAGCAAACAGTTTAACCTCTTAATACAGATGGGCGCACTCTGCCATCCTGTAAAATGTGGGCTTTAATGATGCAAGGCGGTATAGTTCATCCTGTGGATTAGGTCCCCCTTCGGTGCGGTATAATTATCTAGCTGGGTGATCCCGACAACCAGATGCTTAAAGGAACAGGCACATCTTAATTTAGGCAGTTAATTTAGGCAGTTTAAATGCTACAGACAGACAGACAGAAGTAGTAGTGAATATCTAGAAGTCCATGTTATTACTATCTGGCTCTTTCATAAACACATAGCTAGAACTGTCATAAACTACATCTGTGATTGATAGCCCGGTGCTCATGTAAGCATATTTTGAAAAGTCACACTCTTGAGTATTTGAGACACAGTGGTTTAATCTATAATCAAAGAACTACAGCATCCAGAATCAGAGATATCTATTGCATGTACATTCCAGGCATAGTGTTTAATGTTAGTACATAATAAGTGATTTAATGGATTATGTTAAATATATAAAATGAGGACGAATAGAATTTACTTTCTCTTGCTTTGCTCCTCTACCTGCCTCTACGATTTCACATTCTTTTTTTTTTTTTTTAAACTTACTCTTCTTCACATATGTCATATAGTTATTTTCTTGTAGACTTAGTGAGAACCACATATTTTATTGAAAATGTAATGGCCTCAATGTGGCCAAGAATTTTGTAGGAACAACTGGTTCTCATTCCATCCTCGTTTAGTCTTTCAACCATTGGCTAAATTAGGTCCAAGGATTGCTCAACTATTTCAAACACTACCTTATTGTAGAGCTATTACTTGAGAATGATCAGAACTTAAGAATTTAGTTGGGATTTGTTTTGGAAGGAGATACATGTTTACGGAATAATATAATTTTATTTCGAAAAATATCTTCACTTGAAGTCCTGAAGAGGTGGGATTTTAGGGACTTCTTGAAGGGTTGAAGAGTAGGGGAGAGTCTGATTAGGGAGGTATTCTATCCCATATGAATGGGGCCAACTGTGTGCAACTCCTATAGGGGACAGGAAGCCAATATAATGATTGGCAGAGGGGTGACGTTTGAGAAGAGTGACTGGAGAGAAAAATACTCTTGGCAGCAGCATTCAGTATATACTGTAGAAGACCAATTAGGAGAGAATTACCGTAGTCAACATGAGAAATTACAAGAGCATGAACAAGCTCCTTAATAGCTTCTTGTGTAAGGAGCAGATACAGTCAATTGAGTACTTAAAGGGACTCTATAGTCACCATATAAAAGCAAGAAAGACAGGTCCCCCAGCCTTCCTTCTTGCTTTTATATGAACTTTCATTAATTAAAAAAAAAAAAATTCGATGTTTTTATATTAAAAACTTACCTCCGTTCCAGCGCCGAGCTCCCCGCTAGGCCGCGCCCCCTTTTTCGTCAAAATGACGAAATCGCGGGGCCCAATGGGACGGCTTCGCGCTGGACCAATCGCGTTCTTCATAGAGCGGCATTAAATGCCGCCCTATGAAGAACCTGAGCGCTTTACCGCGCATGTGCGCGGAATGCGCGTTCGCGAGCTGAGCTGTCTGACTGAAAGCTCAGCTCGCTTTCTAAAATTATCAATCAGGGGGGGGACCTACTGTCCCCCCCCGGCCCCCACCCCTGTGCGGCGGGTGGGGGCCCTAAAATTATCAATAAGGGGGGGACCTATTGTCCCCCCCGGCCCCCACCCCTGAGCGGTGGGTGGGGGCCCTAAAATTATCGATAAGGGGGGGGCTACTGTCCCCCCCCGGCCCCCACCCCTGAGCGGCGGGTGGGGGCCCTAAAATTATCAATAAGGGGGGGGACCTACTGTCCCCCCCCCGGCCCCCACCCCTGTGCGGCGGGTGGGGGCCCTAAAATTATCAATGAGGGGGGGACCTACTGTCCCCCCCGGCCCCCATCCCTGAGCGGCGGGTGGGGGCCCTACAATTATCAATAAGGGGGGGACCTACTGTCCCCCCCCGGCCCCCACCCCTGTGCGGCGGGTGGGGGCCCTACAATTATCAATAAGGGGGGGACCTACTGTCCCCCCCGGCCCCCACCCCTGAGCGGCGGGTGGGGGCCCTACAATTATCAATAAGGGGGGGACCTACTGTCCCCCCTCGGCCCCCACCCCTGTGCGGCGGGTGGGGGCCCTAAAATTATCAATGAGGGGGGGGACCTACTGTCCCCCCCCGGCCCCCACCCCTGAGCGGCGGGTGGGGGCCCTAAAATGTTCAATAAGGGGGGGGACCTATTGTCCCCCCCCGGCCCCCACCCCTGTGCGGCGGGTGGGGGCCCTAAAATTATCAATAAGGGGGGGACCTATTGTCCCCCCCGGCCCCCACCCCTGAGCGGTGGGTGGGGGCCCTAAATACAAAGGGGGGGGGGACCCTAGTTAACCCCCCCCCCCCCAAAAAAAAAATATCTCCCTACCTACCCCCCTCACCCTAAAAATAATGAGGGGGGACCATTAACTAAAAACCTGTAAAAAAGAAAAAATGAGATAAAATCAACTTACCATTCGATGTTTTCTTTCTTCTAAAATCTTCTTTCTTCAGCCCCAAAAAAGGCCAAATAAAAATCCATAATAACCGACGCAATTAAAAAAAAAAAAAAAAAACGAGCGCAAAAAAAAATAATCCATCTTCACCCATGGAGGGCTCCGCGCAGACTGAGCTCCGCAGGGTGGGGAAGGCTTATAAAGCCTTGCCCCGCCCTGCAATTAGGCTAAGAACACTCTGATTGGTGGGTTTGAGCCAATCAGAGTGCTCTTTGTCATTTTACAAGCGTGGGAAAGTTCTTTGGAATTTTCCCACGCTTGTAAAATGACACAGAGCACTGTGATTGGATGGATTTCAAGCCATCCAATCACAGTGCTCTGTGTCATTTTACAAGCGTGGGAAAGTTCTTTGGAATTTTCCCACGCTTGTAAAATGACACAGAGCACTGTGATTGGATGGATTTCAAGCCATCCAATCACAGTGCTCTGTGTCATTTTACAAGCGTGGGAAAGTTCTTTGGAATTTTCCCACGCTTGTAAAATGACACAGAGCACTGTGATTGGATGGATTTCAAGCCATCCAATCACAGTGCTCTTTGTCATTTTACAAGCGTGGGAAAGTTCTTTGGAATTTCCCCACGCTTGTAAAATGACACAGAGCACTGTGATTGGATGGGTTTCAAGCCATCCAATCACAGTGCTCTGTGTCATTTTACAAGCGTGGGAAAGTTCTTTGGAATTTTCCCACGCTTGTAAAATGACACAGAGCACTGTGATTGGATGGCTTGAAATCCATCCAATCACAGTGCTCTGTGTCATTTTACAAGCGTGGGAAAATTCCAAAGAACTTTCCCACGCTTGTAAAATGACAAAGAGCACTCTGATTGGTTTAAACCCACCAATCAGAGTGTTCTTAGCCTAATTGCAGGGCGGGGCAAGGCTTTATAAGCCTTCCCCACCCTGCGGAGCTCAGTCTGCGCGGAGCCCTCCATGGGTGAAGATGGATTATTTTTTTTGCGCTCGTTTTTTTTTTTTTTTTTTTTTGTTTTTTTTTAATTGCGTCGGTTATTATGGATTTTTATTTGGCCTTTTTTGGGCTGAAGAAAGAAGATTTTAGAAGAAAGAAAACATCGAATGGTAAGTTTTTTTTATCTCTTTTTATTTTTATTTTTTTTTACAGGTTTTTAGTTAATGTTCCCCCCCTCATTATTTTTAGGGTGAGGGGGGTAGGTAGGGAGATAATTTTTTTTTGGGGGGGGGGGGAGGGTTAACTAGGGTCCCCCCCCCTTTGTATTTAGGGCCCCCACCCACCGCTCAGGGGTGGGGGCCGGGGGGGACAGTAGGTCCCCCCCTTATTGATCATTTTAGGGCCCCCACCCACCGCTCAGGGGTGGGGGCCGGGGGGGGACAATAGGTCCCCCCCTTATTGATAATTTTAGGGCCCCCACCCGCCGCACAGGGGTGGGGGCCGGGGGGGACAATAGGTCCCCCCCTTATTGATAATTTTAGGGCCCCCACCCGCCGCACAGGGTTGGGGGCCGGGGGGGGACAGTAGGTCCCCCCCTTATTGATAATTTTAGGGCCCCCACCCACCGCTCAGGGGTGGGGGCCGGGGGGGGACAGTAGGTCCCCCCCTTATTGATAATTTTAGGGCCCCCACCCGCCGCACAGGGTTGGGGGCCGGGGGGGACAGTAGGCCCCCCCCTTATCGATAATTTTAGGGCCCCCACCCACCGCTCAGGGGTGGGGGCCGGGGGGGGACAATAGGTCCCCCCTTATTGATAATTTTAGGGCCCCCACCCACCGCACAGGGGTGGGGGCCGGGGGGGGGGGACAGTAGGTCCCCCCCCTTATTGATAATTTTAGGGCCCCCACCCGCCGCACAGTGGTGGGGGCCGGGGGGGGGGAAGGAGAGTAGGTCTCCCCACCCCCCCTTCAACCACTATTGTGGACCGTAAGCGTCCCTGTGGGTTCGGGCTTCAGCTGTCAGCTGAAGCTGAAGCTGTCAGCTGAAGCCACGCCCACAGCAGTGCTGACAGGCTGTCAGCACACAAAGCGCGTTCACAGTGCTTTGTGTGCTGATAGCCCGTCTGATGCATTCACCCAGAATGCATCGGACGAGAGGCCTTTTTAGGGCCTCTGAACTCGGAAGTCCCTCTGGTGGCCGTCTGATTGACTGCAACAAGAGGTGTTCCAAGATTCCAATGTAAACACTGCATTTTCTCAGAAAATACAGTGCTTACAAGAAAAAGGCTCCGGGTAGCTGTAGCACTCACCTGAACAACCTCATTAAGCTGAAGTTGTTCAGGTGACTATAGTGTCCCTTTAATACATCACAGGTATGCATAATGTATTCAATATAAAATTATGAGTTAGTCACTCGCCAACTCTAACACAGCACAGCTAAGACTTCTTCTTTTTGGGGGATACTCTTCTAACACCCACCTCTGGTCCACTCTCACTCATCCCAAGCTCTGCTTTCACTTGCCTTGCATTGGGATGTTTCTCAAAGCAGAGCAAACCTCCTCTGTGATTCTAACATGCTGATTTACTTGCCTGCATCCAGCATCTAAACAGGGTAATGTCAGTCTCTTCCTTTATATACGCCATAGCCGTTGCTATCAGATTTGCCTATCAACTTACCAAAACAACTACATTGCAAGCACTGTGATTATGTGTGGAGAGTGGAAGGTCTACTTGTGGGAGGTCTCTTCTGCTGTCCCTTTTCAGTCAATTCTTCAGCATATACTTAATGCCAAAGTATTGACTGACATGTGAGAGAAAGACCTATTTTTTAACTAGGTTTTACTCCACACTATAGGTGTGCTAGCAAATCTGCTAGATAACATTTTATGCACTTTCAAAAGAGCATAAGATGTAAGTACAGTGACAGATACCCTTTAAGTTATTTTAATTTAACCCCTTCATGACATACACTTATCATCCATAATCGTGTAGGTTACCCTATTGCTGCCAAAACAGTTCTAATACATCAAGGCATGGACTCTACACGACCTGGGAATGTGCCTTTTGGTATCTGGCACCAAGACATGAGAAGTAGATCTTTTAAATCCTGCAGGTTGCGAGTTGGGGCATCCATGATTTTAAGTTGCTGCACATGCAACAGATGCTCTGGATGATCTGGAGACTTTGGAAGCCAAGGCAACATCTTGAACTCTTTGTCATATTCCTCAGACCATTGCCGAAGAGTTCCTCCACTGTGACAGGGTGCATTATCCAGTTGAAAGAGACCACCCTCCTGCAACGAAAAGGTAAAAAACAGGAGGGTGGCTGAAAAATTTTGTCCCACACCGTGCCAGTTCTGCCTCCATGGTTAAGATCATCAAACTTAATGATCTCAGTCAATCCAATGCTTCCCCATAGAAAAACATTTGGAGGCTATTTTCCATGTGCAACAAAACATTGTGCTGCACCAATCAGCATGTCCTCTTATGCAGAGCATGGAGACGCAGAAAGCCAATACTGCACACAGTATATCACTGATATAGGAAGCCTCTCTAGTGTCTGGCTGAGGGACTGCCGCTAAAGGTGTTCCCCGGCAGTAATGTAAACACTGCCTTTTCTTTAAATTGGTGGGGCTTACGTTAAAAAGCCTGCAGGAACAGGCTATAGACACCAGAAGCTCCCTTTAATAAACTAAATCTAACAATGTACTGTAAGAATGAAGAAACTCCCTTATCTGGCATAACCACACCTATCAGGAGTTTCCCATTATGGTCTTGACTTATGCAATTCAGCCCCTGTGAAAAGTTCCTTTCATCATACAGGATAAGTGGAACTGTTAAATAAGCTGATGGAAGCCATACCGAAGCTGTTGCTCTCAGCCTAGGGCCAGTTCTATTCACAATTTACAGGTCCATTCACCAAAGTGAGAATGCTTGGAATTCAAAGTAAATTTCAAATGCAAGGCCAAAATAGTCAAAGTAAACACAAAATTGACTTGGAGAATTATCTAATTTGGCTATTTTGACCTACTTTGGAAATTCTCTTTGAATCCATGTTGAGTTCTTGGTAACTCTGACTTTAGTAAATAACTGTGTTAGTGACTAGGGCTGTACATAGTGTTCCCATGAGCTGTTAACTATGTATTACTATGATGTGCAGAGTAGTCTCAAAAAACTGATGGTAGTGACTAGCACAGCCTGCTACCATGCCAGCATGTGTTCCTTGCACATAAAATTTAGTCATCAAAGGAGAAAGTCTCAAATGCATTCCTGTCAGAGGGAGAATGGGCAGCCTTATACCCTCTTCACTTTTTGTTAATAATTGCAGTTCTAAGTAACTGTGTGCAAGGGCGGCTTGAAACAAGAGACACCTCGAAACCTAACCTATCTAATTAAAATAACATATTGCTTAGAATGTCCGTTGGAAAAGATTTATAAAAGAAAAAAAGCATGTCTGCTTTCAGGACCGCCATCAGGGGGGCGACAACCATGACGGTTGTCACAGGCCCAGCGGCCCTGGGGGGTCCGGCCGCCTGGGCCCCACATGTAGTGCCAGAACTGCCGCTGGTGCAGCTGCACCGGGGCCCTAGTGCTGATAGGGCCCCTCGGGTGCCTTAAGCATTTAGGGCCACCTGATGTGCCCTAAATCTTCAGTGGCCCGGTCAGCGCTGCAGCCGTGTAATAGCACGACTAGGCCCCTTTAAAAATTGCAGCCGCACCACAAGAAGTGCTGGGAGGAAGTGACAGCCAGTGACTTCCTCCCAGCTCACTCTGCGTGGGAGAGAGGAGGCAGAGTGGAGACCGCAAGGAGCGGAGAGGCAGACGACTCTCATCAGCCCCAGCCACCCTCCGGCAATAAAAAAGGTAAGAAACAGGAGGGTGGCTGAAAAATTAGATGAGTGTGTCAGTATGTTAGTGTGTATGTGTGTGTCAGTATGTTAGTATGTGTGTGTGTGTGTGTATGTATGTATGTATGTATGTATTTATGTGTGTGTGTCAGTATGTTAATATGCATATGTGTGTGTGTATGTCAGTATGTATGTATGTGTGTGTGCCAGTATGTATGTGTGGAAATGTCAGTATGTATGTATGTGAGTGTGTATGTCAGTATGTGTGTGTATGTCAGTATGTATGTGTGTATGTCAGTATGTATGTGCGTATGTCTGTATGTATGTATGTATACATGTCAGTATGTATGTGTGTATGTAGTATGTATGTATGTCAGTATGTATGTCCGTCTATGTCATTATGTATGCCAGTATGCATGTCAGTAAGTATGTATGTCAGCATGTATGTATGTGTGTGTGTGAGTATGTATGTCAGTATGCATGTGTGTGTATATGTATGTATGTCAATATGTGTATGTATCTATGTATGTATATGTATTTATGTGTTTTATATGTATGTCATTATGATTTCTCAGTATGTATCTATGTGTGTGTGTATGTCTATTTCAGTATGTGTTTCTGTTAGTATGTATGTGTGTGTCAGTACATGTGTATCTTTGTGTATGTGTATTTTGTCCTTTTGTATCAGTGAGTGTGTCTGTGTGTGTATTCTGTGTCAATGTTTGAGGATCTGTGTATGTGTGTGTGTGTATTTGCATGTGTGTCAGTGTATGTATCTGAGTATCAGTGTGCGTGAAAGTGTATACACTACACACAAATGCACATCTGCATTCAAACACCAACATTCACACTCATATTCCATACAAAAGCATGCTTACATTCCAAAAAATAATTGTGTGTGTGTGTATGTATGTATGTATGTATTTTATTCTTGCAATTTGTCATTATGCTTAATCTGATTTACCATTGTTACAATTTCCCCTTTCTTAATGCTATATGTTTTTTTTGTTTTTTTTAATAATCTTTTATTTATATAATAATTTTAGACATTGGATTTTTAAAAAAAATGTTAAACATGTTTTTATTATTTCACTGTGATATTGGGAGTGCTCCATGGTGCTATTTTATATGTATCCCTTTTAACTTTAACATTTTATAATAAAAAAAATAGTACATGCAAGATAGAATAATTTAAAACCCAAATATTAAGGGTGAAAAGTTTTAATTCAGTCCCACAGTCACTGGTATGGATCCAATATATTTCTAATCAAGTCTATATTCACTATCATTCCTTTCCTTAAACGTAGCATTCAATCAGTTACATGGGACTGCAGACGGTTATTGTTATATCTGCCATGCTCAGTTTAAAATTGAACATTTCAGAGATTTTTGCTTTTAAATCTCTGCAGAGAACGAATACTGTGCAAGATATAATTTCACAGTTAGACACCTGGTAGAATTCCAGCTGACAATTTATATTCCAGTCTGCAGCACAGACTTACATCCTGTATATAGAACTAAGACTTGATACAAACTAATATACAAACTTTAAAACAATGTGTATTCTTGGTTATACTCTTTATAGAATCACCCTTATGCCTAAACTCATTTCACCCCCTTAAATACATACAAAATTAAGCCCTGCGCTTAAACTCCCACTGTTCTTACAACAGCGATGACTATAGCACGTATCAGCCCCAATAAATACAATAAAAAACTAAGAAAAAAGTTAGTTGTGCACTATCCTGAATCCCTATGCACATTTAAATTACTTGAGGATTTTTACTATCACTCCAATGTACTATCACTCCAATTGTAAGCTCACCTGCCACGTCAAGGCAAAACCTGTCAGGTGAGTCCTACCCTAATAATTCACCTTGCTGTATTCACCTATAAGGCAAAATCTCTAATGAGACAGACAGGGGTCTTTTTCTAAACTCTTAGTAATATTTATATAAAAGCCATTCATGAAATATTTTTTTTTTTCGCCTAAAAGGGAAGGATTGGCTGTCTGGGTTGTCAGGCAGTCCCCACGATTGGGATCGCCGGCAAGAAAAGTATGCCAGGTTGGAGGGTTCTGCAGACCGTTACTGCATACAATGGCATCGTAGCGGCATTTAAGCCCTCATTGCTAAGGGTGGCATCAAATGCCATAGCGAAACGCCATAGCGCTTTTAAGGGGTTAACTAAATCTGAGGTCTCCCAGAAAGAATTTGTTAAGAAAATTGTCGGGTATTATGATTGAGGGTCTTACACTGGGAATCAAGAGAAAGTAAGTAAGGTTCTCAGCATTTAAAAAACAATTGGGAAAATCTGCTCTCCTTTTCTTGGGAGGCTTTAATCCAGTCTTTGTTTTACAATGTTTACATTGATCGTTACCATACATACAAGTCTCATTTATTTTCCAGTTTATTCATTCTAAACCTTAGTAATATTTACAATATTCACTCTTCTAGGCTCCCAAATAATGCTACAGAGAAAACAAGTCAAAACCAAGAGCCACGTAGAGCAACCAAGTGATGTGAAGTGCAGTTTGTTTTACTAATGATTCACTGGTAGGAAAAATTATCAAGTCTCATTTTTTTCTCAAAGCACTGTTTATTAGGCAACAAAATGTCAGCATGCACACTGAATATCATATACATTATTTTATTATATTTTATGATATATTATGATATATATGAAATAAATATCTAAATACGATTAATGGTACTTATTTCGGCTAGTGGCATTCAGTACAGATGAGCAGTAGTTGAAATATTGTACTGAAAGGTATTCTATAGCTTTATGAATACAAATATGTTCTACTAACGTTAGTGGCCTACTCACCATTTAGGTGATATGGTACCCACTGCCAGAGTTAAAGTAGTGAATTTTACTTACCTTTTCTTCCTCGCAGTACTTGTCTCTGGCATTCTGTTCGGCCTGTTTGACTGAGATTATCTAGATGACAGGAAAGTGGTGGGAGACTAGTAAAAAAAAACTAAATTAAACTCAACTCTAACCCTAAACTAAACCATCCTAAAACACATCCTGTACCCAAATGCTAAATTTAACCCACTCTAACCAATACCCATAACCCTAGACAGCCCTTATACAATTTTAATTATTCTGATGGTAACCCCACTCTAACCTTAACCTCCCTTTATCCTAAACACTTCTAACACTATTTTTAACCCTGCATGCATTTAGACAACTGCATACACTCACTATACTTACAGATTCAAACACAATACATTACACACAAACGCATATGTACCTTGGACTGCCCCAGAACATCATACACAAGCTCCAGTTGATACAGAACGCAGCTGCAAAGCTACTTACGGGTGTGGCCCGCAATGACCATATCACTCCATCATTAAGAACCTTGCACTGGCTGCCCGTTCGTGAACGGGTTCTGTTTAAAACTGGTTGTTTGGTATACAAGGCTATCCATGGCATGGGACCAGACTATCTGAAGGATAAATTCACACGCTATGCTCCCAGTCGATCCTTGAGATCGGCTGATTTGGACTTATTGAAGATTCCAAATTTCAAAAAGAAAAAGTGCGGAGGGAGGACGAGTGATGTTCAGGGAGCGCAACTTTGGAACTCCCTGCCCCTGACATTAAGACTTGAGAATGATCTACTGAAGTTCCGCCGGAGCTTAAAAACAGTCTTATTTGCTCAGGCGTACGGGATTACATGAAAATTTTAACCCTGGTTTTAAATGCACTTGATTTTAATGCTGTTGTTTGCTGGATATTGTTTTATCTGTTTTTATTGCTGGTATGCGCATCGAGACCCTATGGGTAACAAGACTGCGTTTCTTAAGAATTTTTAATAATAATAATATGTGTATAGTTGGGTTAGAAAACTCGTCAAAATTGCCAAAAAGTGGGTTGAATGATAATTAATTTAAGTAACTGAATAGCAAACATGGCTTCCTCCAGCATAAACAAGCACTGTGGTCTAGTAACAGATATTTGAGCTAGCCATTACATAGAATAATAATTTGTCAAACCAGAAGCCTCAGTTCAAGCTCAGTAATTTTCAATGTATGAATACAAAAGGGAATGCATCAATATAATGCATAATTCTAGCAAGTCAATAGAAATTAATGAAGACAACAATGGAAACACAATAAGTATTATGGATAGGACCATTCTACCCATGTTTCCAGGTTTCTGGCGACTCTCTGCACACTACCCCCATCTCTCTTTTTCTAACCTGTGGCATATTAAAGGGATAAGAAAAACAATAGAGAATGATGTTTTAATCACAGAAATATGCAAATGCTAGATCATCGATGGTTAGGATTCCTGTGAGGATCAAATTTACTCAGATTTGTCTTGTTAGATTTTTCCCTTTTTAATAATGGAATGTTTTATTTGTGTTATTTAACAATACAAACCTGGGCTTTAGCGTATAACTAGAATTAGTTGGGGTGAAATGGGAAGGAATTGAGGAAGAAGAAGTTGATAAAGTTTACGTTGTTCATGATCAGGAGGCTATTAGAGATGACTAGAGGTGATCTCAAAACTAAGTTCTAGGTATAAAAGTGGAGGAGTGGCAAGGGTGTAGGATGCAGAGCAAACATGAGAAAAGCAGGATAGTTAATATTGAAACATCTCCTTGGTGATCACAAGACTTCTACTGCCTTGGCTTTAAAGGTCTATCCAGATCTGTAACACACCCCAAGAGATCTCTGGTACACTCAGTGACTTAGATCACACAGAGAAGTTCAATTGAAAGAATGTCCAATGTTTATTAAATTGAACAAAGTCTAAGGGGAGTTTAATTAATTACTAATTCAATATTGACAATTATTACTTATTACTTACAGCATGCAAAGGCTCATGCAAGCAGCATGGTGCAGGCATGCAGCCACTCATCAATCTAAAAGTTATCTAGAAGGCCACGTGCTAGGTGGGATCTTCCTAAAAGCGGGATGTAAAGATAGGGTCATGTGCAAAACTATGTTAAGTGACGTCCTTGCAATGTACAAGGTTGTTAGCTTATGATTAATCTGAACAGAATTTAATGTTTTTAGTTGAAGTTAGATTTGGAAGCAATAGATGAGCATAATGTGCCTGAGGGTACATTTTGATTGCAAGGAAATTAAGGTACCATTGTAAACTGTCTCTAGGTACCAATGTAAACACTGCCTTTTTTGATTTTTTGTTAATCCAGACATAGCAATCTATGTATTTATACTTACTATTTGAAAGGGTTTTCTCCACTTGTACCATTTTTGCACATTATTTGAAAGGGGAAAAGACTGCCGCTAACTAATGATGGGAGAAGTAGGTAAGTGAAAAATCAAATCAGGAAATGTCTGAATTCGGAAATCAAAATTGAAGAAAATGTTAATTGAATGGGAGCAGGATTAAAGACTTGGGGACCAAGTAAAATAAGCAAAGATGATAGGAAGAAAGGAATGTTTTCTTGTTCTATCACAAAGCATCAATATATTTTAAGCTTTATTTATCTATTTAAGGAACAACAAGTGTCTACATTATCATTACAGTGAAACATCATACTAATAAAGAGTTTGTACAGAGCAGCGGATCTTGATGGCATAGAATGTGTAGGAACCAGTTTGGTCATTGCTGCTGCCCAGGAGTGATGGCAGTGAGCACAGGACTTGTCTTTTTGTATTTGTATTCACTTTTTGTATCACACAGCTTTGTTACAATGCTGCCGCCCATCCCATGTGTTCCCCATTAAGGGTTAATAAGTATATAGGAGTGTAAATAAAAAAATACCCCTCTCTGTCTCATTAGAGGTATCTTTACCAGAGGCTCAGGGAAGCAAGGTGAAGGGTCAGTGTAGGACCCACCTAGGGGGGTCTGCCTTGACTTTGGCAGGTGGGCATTCCCTCCAGTGGCCCTCCATTTGTTTAAATATACATAGGGATTAAGGAGAGAGCACAGGTAACTTTTTCTTTGTTTTTTACTGTAAGAACCAGTTTTTCATGATGACATATATTGTATATGATTATTATAAGGTTAGCTGCAGAATGCAGACTTTTGTCATTTTATATTCTATATTGCTGTTAACACTAAACATTTAACCTTCAATTAAATGTACTAGCTAATAAAGATTGTGACAAAGGTCTCTCAATTATTATTTCAAATAGGCAACAGTTTTGTTCACGGTTTGCAGACATATACAAACCATGAAAGGAATTAGAAGTATTATTCTTCATAAGAAGCATTATAAGTATCCCATCAGTACGAATTATCTCATTCTCTGTCCATAGATCACCTTTTTAAAATTCCATTCTGACATTTTGCTCCATTTCGCATCAGCCCAATTTCACAAATAAAAAAACGTCTTGAATATCAAATTTTATCTGAATATGAAAATAATGACTAAAGCCTAGACAGAGGTCAGGCATGAATGTTTTATTAATTTTAGCCTGAATGATCCCAAACTGTTCATTATATAACATGCTGGCAGCCTGTCTAGAATTTACAAACACTTTTCCAAAATAAAACGTATTAAAAAATTATATATGTCAAAGTTTACCGTATTTTTAAACACTGTGTACTGTATTTGAGAAGAATAAAAATATACTTGATTTCTGCATGAGCAAGTTTTCTCAAAACAATATTTTTATGAGTTACAAATGTCCACGTTTTTGACAGTTTAAGAAATAAAAACACTCTAGAGGTTATTTACTTGGGTTCTAATTTGCACTCAACATAATTTAAGTACAATAACTGAATTGGAGGCAGCTTGGGTGAAACCTTCAATGTCTAACCCTGAATTTATTAAAGGGACTCTATAGTCAACATATAAAAGCAAGAAAGACAGGTCCCCCAGCCTTCCTTCTTGCTTTTATATGAACTTTCATTGATTAAAAATAATTTTCGGAGCGTTTTTATATTAAAAACTTACCTCCGTTCCAGCGCCGAGCTCCCAGCCATGCCGCGCCCCCTTTTTCGTCAAAATGACGAAATCGCGGGGCCCAATAGGACGCTTCTCTGAGAGAAGCGTAATCGCGATGTGGTGCGCATGCGCGGCTTCGCGCAGCACCAATCGCGTTCTTCATAGAGCGGCATTGACAGCCGCCCTATGAAGAAACTGAGCGCTTTACCGCACATGTGACAGCTCAGCTCGCTTTCTAAAACTAACAAAAAGGGGGGGACCTACTGTCCCCCCCCCGGCCCCCAGCCCAGAGCGGTGGGTGGGGGCCCTAAAATTAACAATAAGTGGGGGACCTACTGTCCCCCCCGGCCCCCACCCCTGAGCGGTGGGTGGGGGCCCTAAAATTAACAATAAGGGGGGGACCTACTGTCCCCCCTGGCCCCCACCCCTAAACGGTGGGTGGGGGCCCTAAAACTAAAAATAAGGGGGGACATACTGTCCCCCCCGGCCTCCACCCCTGAGAGGTGGGTGGGGGCCCTAAAACTAAAAATAAGGGGGGGCCTACTGTCCCCCCCTGGCCCCCACCCCTGAGCGGTGGGTGGGGGCCCTAAAATTAAAATTAAAAATGACACAGAGCACTGTGATTGGATGGCTTGAAATCCATCCAATCACAGTGCTCTGTGTCATTTTACACAGCGTGGGAAAATTCTTTGGAATTTTCCCACACTGTGTAAAATGACAGAGAGCACTCTGATTGGCTTAAACCAGCCAATCAGAGTGTTCTTAGCCTAATTGCAGGGCGTGGCAAGGCTTTATAAGCCTTCCCCCGCCCTGCAAAGCTCATTCTGCGCGGAGCCCTCCATGGGTGAACATGGATTTTCTTTTTCTTTTTTTTTTCTTTTTTTTTTGCGTCGGTTATTATGGCTTTTTATTTGGCCTTTTACCCATGCGTGAATACGTCAGACGTGAGGCCTTTTTAGGGCCTCTGAACTCGGAAGTCCCTCTGGTGGCCGTCTGATTGACTGCAACAAGAGGTGTTCCAAGCTTCCAATGTAAACACTGCATTTTCTCAGAAAATACAGTGCTTACAAGAAAAAGGCTGCAGGGAGCTGTAGCACTCACCTGAACAACCTCATTAAGCTGAAGTTGTTCAGGTGACTATAGTGTCCCTTTAATTTAAATTGTGATAATACAGAGTATAAGAATGTATCTTTTTACCAACAGTATATATAACAGCCTGAATTATAGTCTGCAACAAAAAGAACAGATCTTGCAATAAGCGAGCAAAAACTGAGTGTGCACAGTCATATCTAGAAACAGTCTGGTACTCCATGTCTCATATGCATCAAAAGTATCACTATATCTTTTCACAGATTTCTCAGGCAATTAGTATGGATTGCTATCTGAAAGTGCACAGATGCCTTCTTAAGAATTTTTTTTACATGCAAAAGTCAAGTAAAGTCTAATGCAATCAATGAAAGGATCGCTCGTCAACATACCAATTTTGTTTTACTAAATTGTGTCCAGCAATTCTGATATGGCTTATTAAACATTGCTACATGGAAAATATCATTATCCACCTACACTATGCAGCCTTGTTTTCAATTCCTTTGTTTGACAGAGAATCTGCTATAAGAATCTGCTATAAGTGTGGCTTGGCATAGTGTGGCATAGCAGATGTGGCAAATGGGCCCTAGCAAACACACAGAACATCACAAAAGTGCTACTTTGTTGTGGTGATTACAAATTACATAATTTTGATTTATGATGGACAAGACCCTCCTTAAATTTGGCGCAGAAATGTGATGGATTTACTTTTGGCAGATATATATGACTTAACCGGAAGTGAATTCTGTATGGACTTCAATACCATATCTAAATCAAATATACAGCTCCTACCACATCTGCATGAATGTATTTCTGGAAAGTGCAAATTCCATACATATTTCTTCATATTCTAAACTGGACTAGAAGGCTGCAACTGAACTAAATCTAAAATACGTAATCTGCAGGAAGATGGGGATTTGATAAAATCTTGAGGTGTGAGATTTAGTGTGCGCTGATAAATCCCTCTCAATTGAAGATAACAGAAACCTTTAGATAGCATATGACCCTGTTTTAGTAAATCATCTAGTGATGCCATATACAAAAACAGTATACTGGTAATCCCAAAAATGTAGTTATAACGTGCTTGAAAAACTAAGTTATAAAGTGAAGGAAAGGATAAGTAGTGCTTGGAGGGACAGCAATTGTTAGGGAAGCTTGCATCTAGATGACAGAATGGATAATGTATTTTTTTCACATGCTTATTTTTGTATATTTTTTTATAAACATTTTCCAAGAACATTCAAACAGCCATCTTGTTAAACATATAAACATTATATTTAACAAATGTTCATTATTTTTTTTAATAAAAGGTGAATTATGGCCTATTTTGTTCTACATACATTTATAGCATTAAGGGGACTTTAAGTGTTGAATACCATTATACAGTACATTAAATTGTATAATATAGAGAGGTAACACTCCAAAACACTTCTATCTGAAATATTATGTAGTTCTTCTGGCATGTATTGTTTGCATTCAATTGTTGTTTAGTTTCTTTATTGTATATGCATGAAAAGAGTAATTCATTGGCTCTATATGATCTGTATGTTTCGTAAATACACGTGAATTCCAGCAACCCGATTCTAAAAATGTACATGATATCAGATCTTTTAGATAAATGTATAGCTCCAACAATTTCAATATAAGATACAGATTATTAATATATAGTTCTTGAAACAATATGATTAACACTTTTTTTTTTATTTCAACGCACGTGCTTAAAAGAAAGGTTTGTATATTAAAGATCTTATCAAAAAATAGACAGTTTGCGGAATATCTGTAGAGACCAACTCGCCATAAGATATCCATCAAGATTAAAACAGAATTTTTTATTTTTTCTTCTTTAGAAAGATTATCTACACAACAAAGTCCTTGACTTATGGCCATGCTAAAGGATTATTTTATTATCCTATTAGAATACAATTACATATAGAATACTGTGGACATCCAATGTCTCAGAAAAGGCATTGTAGAAGTAGATTTTTTTTATCTTGACATCCCTTTTAGTGCACTGAATGAATATGGTTTGTAGGTGACCTTGAGACTAATTGGACCCAATTAAAGGTTTTTCACTTGAAAGGGTCAGCCAAAATGACTGTGAAGTGTAAGGAAACAAAATATGTGCAATTGGAAGCCTTTTACAGGCTAATAAAATTATGAACTATAGATAGATGGATTGACAGATAGATTAAATTATATTTAATAATGTGTGCTTAGAGAGTTGAACTTTGAAGTAGCATTTCAGAAATCTAAAAGGGAAAATAACATAGACATACACATGTAATAAGGAACAGGGAATCTCAACAACTGCTTAGGAGAAGGAAACCAGAAATATCGAGGGCTGGATCTGCCAAGAGACCAGGTAATTATTATTATTATTATTATTATTATTGCAATTTATATAGCGCCAACAGATTCCGTAGCGCTTTACAATATTATGAGAAGGGATTTAACTATAAATAGGACAATTACAAATAAACTTACAGGAACAATAGGTTGAAGAGGACCCTGCTCGATCGAGCTTACATTCTATAGCCTATTTTTGTGGTGCAGGGTTCAACAGAATCCTTTTTTAGCAAATGGTGGAAGTATTATTTCACAGCAGCCATGTGGGAAATAGTTAAAGCCTCCATATGGCCTTTGAGTAAACAATGGGAAATAGGGACATGTGACCCTTTAGAGCGCCAAGTGGTTTAATAGTTGTGTTTTAGTCTCTTATAACACAGTAACAGGAGTGCTATTTAGAGAGTCATAATACGCACAGTTAAAGCAAAGATTAAAGTCTAGGATATTAATCCACTTAGGTCATTGGAAATATCAGAGGTTTTATAAAGGGTATGTAGACTCTATGTATATCAATATCAGTATATATCAATATACCAATCACTCACCAGCACTTTGAGACAGTGGTGGCTCTAGACTTTGTGAGTCCTTAGGCGAAACTCAAACATGAAGCCCCAAATAACAGCCAAAGCTAAAAAATAAAATAAAATAGGGGTTGCATAGTGTGTATAAGGTGCCGTAGTTGTATTGAAGGACAAGCTTGCATCACTGGATACAGAGAGGTAGTCTCTGTATTCATTGTTCAGAGGCTTGCAGTGTAGTGGCTCCCTGTGAGTTCTCTGACTCTAATTATGGCATAGTTTGCAAACTAAATGAATTTGCAATATACAAATGTAATAAGCAATTATGCTAATTGATTATATAATGCAGGGTATGGTTACATAGTCTTGTATTTTTGTATACAAAAATGTGGTGTGTGTATTTCTGAATCTATCCGGCATTTTCTACCTGTGTGTGACAGGGTTTGGGGTTAGTGTGGCACAGTTGGAGGACAGGATTGGAATGGTTTATGAGTATGGGGGTAAGGGGACTCTGACAGGGTAGGGTTGGTGGGGGAGCTGTGACAGGGTAGGAGGTGGTTGGGGGCTGGGACATAGTCTGAAGTGGTAGGGGGACTGTGACAGGGGGTCATAAATACCTAGTTTTAATAAATTGATTCCCTGGTGGTCGGGTGGGTTGGCTCTATCCCTGGTGGTCCGGTGGGCTCCCTATCCAGTGTGCAGCTCTGTCAGGTGCAGAGCTGCAGTCCACATGGTAAGTCTCACGATCTCCAGTCAGAGTGTTGCCATGGTAACCTGCGACAATGCTCTGATTAGCTGGAGATCGCAAGACACCTCAGTCTGCAGCTCTGCACCTGGCAGAGCTGCAGACTGCAGGCTGGCTCTCAGTCAAGGCAGACTGAGCGGAGGGGCCTTGCACTCAGTCATAGATCGAAGACCCGACATGTTGATTTAGGAGGCCACGAGGCCCCAATTAGTGCAAGGCCTTAGGCGGCCGCCTTAATCACCTAATTAGAGAGCCGCCTCTGCTTTGAGGGTTAGTCTATGTCTGTGGATATGGTCACTTTTGCCAGTTTAAGGGGAAAAAAACACTCTAGAAGTCTAATATTCAAATTTGCATGCAAATTACATAATTTAAGTACAATAACTGAATTGGAAGCTTAAGTGCAGCATTCAGTGTCTAACCCCAAATGTACACATTGTTATTAGGAAAATGGAGAGTACAGGAGTGTACCAAAGCAAATGGTTTCATTTTCACAGCACAGTGTGTTTCCTTTATCAGCAGTTCTGTTAATTGACCCATAATCACACACATAGGGCTGTTGTAGGCTCTAGCAGGTTATTAAGAAAGCAGGAGATAAAAAACAAAACAAAATTAAACTGTGCAATAAGGGAAGCTAAAACATGTAAGATCTTTTCAGAAAGTGTATGTGGAGGCCGTGTGTGTCACGGTCAGAGGAGGAGTGGCTAGGGCTGTATAAACAAAGTGATTTGACTAAATGGCAGAGAATTGAGCTGTCAAACTGCAGAGACAAGATCTATACACCAAAAGCATTTCATTAAGCTGAATTTATTTTGATGTCAACTTTAAAGGGCTGAAAGAGTATATTTCTGCCTGTGCAAGTCCTCATAGTTAGTTGGTATGATGCAAATGCATTCCCGAGGAGGAATCCTTCCAGAATGTCAGGCTATAAAGCAGCAGGAGCTCAGAATACTGTAATTGGTAATTATTTAGTAAAACAAAATGAGGTATCACTATTGGCAAAGCAAAGGTAAGGTCAGAATAGCATAAACGAGTAAACGAGCAGAAAGGTCACACAACAAAGGATCTAGCAATAACACTATAGTGTACCAGTTAGGGGAGCACAGTACAACTTTTCCTTTTAAATGCTCCAACATTTGGCTCATACATGCTCAGAGAGGCAGACTGCACAGAGGATCAACAGTTATTTCCCATAGTCCGAGGGGCTCTGCATTCAGGCCGATACAAGAGCCATGGTGTCTGTATAGACATTGTGTGTTCAGTACCAGCATTCAAAAGAATGCCACAAAGGGAGCTGTTGAGGAGGATTCAACAATCTAACCTTTATTAGGGACACTGCATGCCAGTGTGACACCTCTCAGAATCTAAGGAGAAATGCAGCAAGGTAGAGCCAGTTAAGCAGCATGGGTTTGACAGAACCTGAGTCACCTCCAGAGGCTTGCAGGCATAGGATGATCAGGATGGTGACAATGAAGCATTCTAGGGAGACGTGGAGCATGAACGTTGGAAGCGGATTCCCAGGACCTCTCCTCTGGTTCATATCTCTTCTAGAGGATATAGTACTCAAGGATTCCCTGCCTTATACGAGTGTCCAGTATATTTTGGACTTCATATTCTTGTTCATTAGACACTATGACCAGATCCAGAGATGGAGGAATTCTAGCAAGGCATGAGTTGCCTGTAACGAGTTTCAGCAAAGACAAATAAAATGTGGTATGGAAATGGTTCTGCCTAGGCAGATCGAGTTGTGCCAACACTGGAGAAATCCATATGGAAAATGGTCCTATATACTTCGGTCCAAGCTTCCTGGATAGGCAGGTAAGTTTTTGATACTTTGTCAATATCCAAACCAATTGATCCATAGCATAGATAGAGGCATGACAACTATAACGCAGTAAAAAGGGAGATCTCCGACTTAAAGTATGTATGTGTAAATTGAATGCAAATTTGGCAGAATTCAAAAGATCCTTTCAATCAGATTGCTGTTTGGTGGTATAACAACTAAGATTTTGAGGGCTCGGTTGGTTCTTTTGGTTTTGAGGGCTCGGTTGGTTCTTTTGGTCTTTCCATTTGACTGGGTAAAAAGGCTGTAGACAAATCAACCATGCTATTTATAGACTAACAATAGGTGCACAAAAACAAATCTCATCATATAATATAAAGTCAATTCGTTTTGCAGAAGGCAGACCCTTGACAAAAACAAAATGGGCCATTTTGCTGAAATGGACAACCACCACCATGATAGTGTTGTATCCATGTGACTAGAGTTAGTCAACAGTTAGGTGACTCCAGCTGTTTATGTATGAATTTCCTGGGAACAGGAATAAGTGATACATTAAGCAACATATATTTGTCATAAGGTCACCAGAAATGTCATTGTACATTTTTAAGAGTCTTTCTTACACCTCCATGACTGGATACTGGCGCATAATAAAAATGTTGTAGAACTTGTAGGTGGACAGGTTCAGGTACAAATATCTTGCAGCGTGACAGAGGGGATCCCTTGGAAAGAGTGGTAGTTTTTATCTTCTTTAAAGAGCAGACTGTTACACCAAGGAAGTGGTGATTTTGCAATATAAGTTCTTCTTTCTTTGATTTGAACTCAGTGAAGCCTTTGACAGCTATGTCAGGAGTTTTATAGGACATGGATAAATTAACTACTGCCAGATATAGTTGCAGGAAGGTCCTGAAATGTGTTGTGGCTGCCACACTATATTGAGGGAATACCACTTTCTATGGCACTTAGCCTGCAAAATCTAAACAAGACTCTGGACCATGAGCCTAAATCTCTCTTTGTGTACACTTTTTTGTGATACATCTGTTATTTACAGTACTACAAAAAACAGCAAGTATATTGGAGAATGTGGCTGCAGATCTACAAACAAAATTGGAGAAACACAAAAGGAACATATATAGTGTAACACTGTTATTTGAAAAATAAAATTGTGCAAACACAAATTTCACTCACAAGCTGTAGTCAAATAAATCGCAGAAGGGTGCCTCCCCCTATGGTATTGGGGGTTAAACAAGGACGCCTCTTCCTGTAGCAATTACGCTGCTATTATGGAGAGCTGGACTCAGGATTCAGGTAAAAAAAAAATGCTATTTATTATATAAAGTGTATATAGAAACTTTAAAATAAAGCTAAAAAACAAAATGATAAAATAAGTTGGTTAGGAGTAATCCTACATGTTTCGCCCCAAAGGACTTCCTCAGGGGCTCTCCAAATAATTATAGCAACAATTACAAAAATGAATAGAAAATAAAATAAAATGAACAAGCAGAGTGACAAAATAAAACAATCACTATGCAATCAAAGCAGTATACAACCCTCCCCCCGAGTCTCTCTTTATAAATGGCTCTTGTTAGTAGTTCCAAGGATGTTTCCTCATGTTCCTCAGCTGTTCGTTAGGTCCCCCCTTATTTTTGTTTAGGGCCCCACCCACTGCTCAGGGGTGGGGGCCAGGTGGGAGGACATTAGGTTCCCCCCAATTTGTGTTTAGGGCCCCCACCCACCGCTCAGGGGTGGGGACCAGGAGGGAGGACATTAGGTCCTCCCCCCCTTACTTTTGATTAGGACCCCCACCCACCACTCAGGGGTGGGGCCCAGGGGGAGGACATTAGGTCCCCCGCCAATTTGTGTTTAGGGCCCCCACCCACCGCTCAGGGGTGGGGGCCAGGGGGAGGACATTAGGTCCTCCCCCTTACTTTTGTTTAGGGCCCCCACCCACCACTCAGGGGTGGGGGCCAGGGGGAGGACATTAGGTCCACCCCCAATTTGTGTTTAGGTCCCCCACCCACCGCTCAGGGGTGGGGGCCAGGGGAGAGGACATTAGGTCCCCCCCATTTGTATTTAGGGCCCCCAGGCATCGCTCAGGGGTGGGGGCCAGGGGGGGAGGACATTAGGTGCCCCCCCTTATTCTTGTTAAGGGCCCCCACCCACCGCTCAGGGGTGGGGGACAGGGGGGAGGACATTATGTCCCCCCCCCCCAATTTTTATTTAGGGCCCCCACCGCCGCTCAGGGTTACTGGTTGTGGGGGATAATGTATAATAAACACAGGTTACTGGTTGTGGGGGGATAATGTATAATAAGTACAGGTTACTGGCTATGGGGGGGATAATGTATAATAAACACAGGTTACTGGCTATGGGAGGATAATGTATAATAAACACAGGTTACTGGCTATGGGGGGATAATGTATAATAAATACAGGTTACTGGCTATGGGAGGATAATGTATAATAAACACAGGTTACTGGCTATGGGAGGATAATGTATAATAAATACAGGTTACTGGCTATGGGAGGGATAATATATAATAAACACAGGTTACTGGCTATGGGAGGATACTGTATAATAAACACAGGTTACTGGCTATGGAGGATAATGTATAATAAACACACACAAAAAAAAATAAAAAAAATGAATGCAGCTTCAGAATTAATCTAAATTGTATGCTGTCTAGGAGGTGGGAGGGTCTGGGAGGGAGGGTCTGCTGCTGATTGGCTGGAATGTGTCCGCTGACTGTGAGGTACAGGGTCAAAGTTTACTCAATGATGACAAATAGGGGGCGGACCGAACATCGCATATGTTCGCCGTCCGTGGCGAACGCGAACGCGCTATGTTTGCCGGGAACTATTCGCCAGCGAACCGTTCGGGACATCACTACTGTTCGATGATGTTCAAATCTCCCGGTCAGATCGAAGATGGTCTCCTATTTTTGCGTGACACTTCCGGTGCGCCGTTCTTAATTGGCGCATAGTAGTGACGTTTGCGTTCCATGCGGCAGTAATCATGCGTTCCACCTGCGGTATATTTGATTTAATGTTAAGTCTTCCCTGTTAGATCTACAGAATAATAATAAACTGGCAGTAAGTAACTTATACACAATGGATGTGTATATAATAACCTAAAAATATTTCTATAGCCCACATAATTATTTATATTTGGGGAGAGCTTCCGGTTCCAAGTCCCGCTATGGAACAAAAACCTATTTCTACAAATCCTGAATCCTGAGTCCGGCTCTTCATACTCGCAGCGTAATTGCTACAGGAAGAGGCGTCCTGGTTTAGCCCCCCATTACTATTGGGGGAGGCACCTTTCTGTGATTTATTTGACTACATCTTGTGAGTGCAATTTGTGTTTGCGCAATTTTATTTTTCATAAAACAGTGTTACACTATATATGTTCCTTTTGTGTTTCCCCAATTTTGTTTGTAGATCTGCAGCCACATTCTCCAATATACTTGCTGTTTTTCGTACTATATAAAAGGAATATAGTCTGGGATATTCCTGGAGAAGGCTACCACTATCTATTAAGATAAGTGTTTTCCCATCACATTATTTATTTGTATAAAGTGTTGGATGTATATTTTGTTTGCTTAACACATTTACAGTACTACACTTTAAATTGTATTACGTAATATCTTACATGTGTCAAAATAATGCTCTCTCCATTACTGAAGTTTTCTCTATATAATTGACTATATTTGTAGGGAGCAACAAACTTTGCAATATATAAGACAAATCCTAACTATTTGTTCAGGAACAATGTATATTATATTTATTGGTCAAAAAAATTAGGTTTCTTAGGGAGTGAATATGATATGGCAGAACAGGGGCTTGAAATCGAAAGGAATATTGGATCTTAGTAACATGAAGAAATCAATTATAAAAACTGCAACTGACACCAAAGTATGTACAGTACCAGAAAGTTAGAAAAAAGGGAAAAAAAAGCTGTCAACATTATCCAACAATAAACCAGATATGACAGGAAAGGAGACATCTATTTTTTAGTAATATGAAATACATGTGGCACTTGTACTATTCTTAATTGCAAATCACAAAGCATCATGTTTAGAACAGAATGAAAACTGCTAGTGTAAGTAAAATGGAAAAAACGGATTCCCTAAAAATAACAACAACAAACATGAGATTTTTAATAACAGCCATTTGTGAGAGACTGTCACCTGGAAAGGTAGAGGTGATTTATGACTAGTTATCGAAATGTCAAGAAGTGCAATAATGATTCCAGACATCTATGAAGAATACTGAAAATACTTTTTACATTATTATGAAAATTTTACAACATATTCTGCAGCACAGTGTAATGGACAAACCATGCATACAATTAAATGCAACAAAACAAGTTTGGCCTACAGTAAAAATGAAATGAAATGAGGATGAAGGATCCTCTTTGGAAATTAGGTCTAAACAAAGAATGAAATTGTCAGAGTTAAATAACTGAAAGCTCAACTGACTTGGAGATTTTTTCCAACTTGACTGTGGTGGTCTAAAATAGAAAATTTGCTTTGAACTCTTGACAGTTCTCACTTTAGTGAATATGCCTTACAATTTGCTTCTTTGTGAGGCGTTGATGACTGTAACAGTTCCTCACTTACAGTATATCTACTATTGGGTAACAGACTACAGCTACAGAAGCACCATGAGTAAGAGACCCTAATTCTAATATTGAGAAGTATGAAATGACATCAAGAAAGTCCACTATTTATCTTATATAATACAAATTAACTAGCTATGGGCAATATCCATTTGGTAATAGAGCGGAAAACACAATGGTATTGTGCTAAGTTGCAGATAAGACCAAAATAGCGGTCTCTAAAAACTCTGCATCTTAGCTTAGTAGAATATTTCAGACTTTGCTTTTTAAAATAAAATTGCAATTCACTTTATAGCTTTTCACAACAGTCAATACACAATGATATGTTATATGAATATCCCCATTTACGTCGCCAATTGTGTATAGATGATTGCCAGGGTAGGCAATCCCACAATTGCGTATACACAATTTTAACCAAAAATAAATTTAAAAAATTGTAAATAGTGGTGAAATAACATGTGAGTAATAGCTGCTAAACACAAAAAAAAAGATTATTCCCAAAATCTTTAAAACAGATATACAAAGTGAAAGTGTCAGTGCTTAATAGATCATTATAACCTACAGTTGAATATGAATCCCATAAGAAATAAAAGTTATGTGTTATTCATGCTCACTCATGTTTTCTTTAAAAATGGTACATATATTACCAATTCTCCAAGAGTATGCAAACTTTTGAGCACAACTGTATATACTGTATAAAAAAAAATCAATGTCTCCTTGGTCTTGTGCTGCCTCTATGCTCGTAACTTAAGCCTATAGTATATTACCCATGAAATATATGCACAACAACAAGTTTTGTTTTCCATTCCATCTCCTATTTATGCATACTGAAATGAATAATACATCTAATCATTAATTTCCAGGGCATCCAAAATACTCCGACTCTGGTGGTGTTTTTTTGCAAACCGCCTGGTAGTGAAGGGGTTAACATGCCTTTTAATTATCAGAAATTAATTTTTGGTAGATTCTGAAAAAAATTTTTTAAAGGTTTGGCGATACTTTTAAGTTACCTACAACTAGAGGAACTATATTTTTGTCTTTCATGAATAAGCCAAATGGGCAGCTCATATATTTTTTTGCTTTTTTTGAGGGGAAAAAAAGGATGTTAAACCAACAAGCCAAATATGAAAGCATTGATGGTTATTTGACGAGTAACATTGTTTAACTGTAGTTCTAGTTATAAATATGTCATTCTTTATTTTCAAGTTAAGCATGTAATTAAAATGGTACTTACTATAATTGTGAAAATTATGTTTTTCTCAGCCTTTATTATGTTCTACTAAAACGTGTATATGGAAGTGTTATCCTGTTACATATTTCATGCTATTTGCTTTACTTCACACACATTTTCTGATAATTACTATTCATTGTGCCTAATTAGCTCTGTAAATATTTATGTAAGAATGAATTTAGTATGACTCCCACACCTGTTTTTTATCCAAAGGTCTCATGGTATCGTTCATCTAAAATGTTAACGAAAAGATGGAGGGGAGTTGATTTTCATTTTTTCAAACCACGCTCAGGTGGTCGGTAATCCTGCTTCATTCATGGATTTAGTAGGTACCGTTATCTAGTTTTCTATTGGTATTATTAATATACGATGCTACAATATATACACAGAATGCTGCATTCTAAATACTTAGAAAGGTGTGAAAATACCTACAATTTATTATACCATACAGGATCACCTAAAATGTATAAAGAACATTATATAATAGCTTGTCATATGAACAAAGAAAATGAATGCAGTGTGTATATATTTCTTCAAATTCTGTATAATTACTAATCAACGTAAACGGATAAATAGAAACAGAAAATGTATTGGGAAAATGATATGTCATATAACATATAAGTAGGATACCAGAAATACCAAGTAAAATGGATAAAAATCACATAAAAAATGTCCACAATAATGTCCAATTTTTTATAAAAGTTCAACTTGCACTTTATATATTTTCCTAATATATTTTCTGTTTCTATGTAACTCTTATATATCTGTAGGAGTACAATACATCATTGGCGCTACCTTCTCCCTTTCTTCTTTTACTATCTATGATCATGTGGGGACTGTGAGGGTGTTCCACTGACTTAGGTGAGCTGCCTGTTTTCTGTTTGTTGTGGCTTGATTAGCACTGATTCATTGTTTTGTTCCTTTGTAAAGGGATAAATGTTGATAAATTAAAATATCATCATGTTGTGAGAAAATCCACTCTCTGATATCATAAGGGAAAACAATGCTATAGAATGCAGTTAAAATAATTCCTGAAATGTTAATTTTGTGTAGTAGAAGTTGAAAAATAAAAAGTATGCTTCTTTTTTATTTTTGTGAATGTCCACATGTTAAAATATAGGGAGTCAAGATATATTTTGTTCTTCTGTCCAGGGTAAATTCAGAAACTTAAGATTCTTCCACTACTACAGTTCCCTCTTCCCTAGGCATAACCCCTCTGACACCCTGAAGCCCCATATCCCATTTTCACAATATTCAGCTACTATATTGGAAGAGCAGTACCCATTTTATTTCAGGTCCTTCTTTTCTATTCTAACATTCCTCTTTTTTTATGAACTTTGAGTTTTTGGCGTTTATTAGTATATAAAGTAGCTCCACAGTAGCATATATCACAGTACGGTGTTGCTATAGTATGACAAATGTGTATATAAGGTCAATAAACTAATTAATCACCTAAATGTCTAAGTTCCCACCACTGGCAAACTTCACCTGTAAAATTAAATTGTCCTTATATATGAACTGATGGGAGTCAAAACGCATGTATTGTATACTCTAATTTGTATACTATTTTAAATATATGGCAATGTGTGTTTCTTTGCTGTGTTGCACAGACACACAACAACATTCTGCATACCTCCATTAAAGCCACTTTTGTGTCAACAAGCAGATTTGGCTCTTTGGCAGTGCCATTCATTTGGAAAACTGTAACATGATAGCATCACTGTCTCTGTCCTAAAAGAGTGCATTTCCGATGCTCAGTGCTTGGGCAGGATGTCAGGATTTGTGAATCCACGTTGTTATCTGTATGTCAGATAAGCAGTGCTTCCAACCAAAGATAGATTAAAATGGTTCCAACCACAGAACACATCTACGCCAGGATAGGTATTTACTTATTTGCATACATTAAAAATGAATACACACACAGACTATAATACATGTAACCATTTATTTTAAATGAAAAAATGAGAGATTTACTTTAAGACCATAATGTAGACTCCCTATATCATAACATCTATTTATATGTCATATAAAATATTTGCTTGGGCCTTACCTCGTTTTTATTTGCAGATACGTTATCTATTTACCCCATAATTATATTAATGTGGCGTCAGAGTGGCATTATGAACACCATATTCTACTACTAACATAGATGGTTAAATTAAATTCATTCCAGTTACAAGAAATATTTGAAAAGTAATTAAATTCCATTATTATTGATTTCTAGGTTAGCCAGGAGCTGAAGACACAAATATTACGCACAAATTGAGATACCAAAATCTTCAATATAAAAACAAATTTATCAAGAAAAAAGATATGGAAGCTGGAAAGCTTATCTTAATGAAACACCTGTTTAAAATATGAACCTGATTTTGTGAATAGTACAATAAATATGTGCTGTAAAAAACGTTGTACACTTTAAAACATGCAAAATATATTAATATATATAAATAGCTAATGCAGACAAATAAAACTAATTTTTACTATCTACAGACTGTTCTTAGAACTGCAATCTTCTACATGTTTAAACAGTTTGTGGAGAATATTAACCCCTTCACTACCAACATTGTATGTGCATGATTTTACATTGCAAAACAATGCTATGTAAAATCTGATGAAGTGTCACTAAGGCACAAAAGATGTAAGCATAATCAGATTATTACTCGCCTCCACCACAACCACCGTTAAGTAAACAACTGTGAATTAGATACTTTATTCGTGAATTCTAACAGTTGAGGAGGTTGGAAGTAAGAAAAAGTACCCAATATCATTCAATAGAGAATATTTAATGACATGGATCCCCTGTACAGCAATATGTGCAATTGTATGTTGGCTATTCGCATGCAAACAGACATGATTTTCATATTATGTTGTTGTTGTTGTTGTTGTTTTTGTTTTTTTTTATAAATCAGCATTGTTACAAATGCCAGCAGGTTCCTTATGAATATCCATAAGCAGATTATTACTACCTATATATTTTTGTCATATTTACTGTGTATGATGATAATGCTATTTCTACTTGTATGCTAGTAATTCAGATCCTGTCTGAAATAGTGAGAAAAATGTGAAGAAGAGTTCCACAGGCGTCACAAAAGGGAAGGGAAAAAAATATTTTTTTGGAGATCAAAAAGGACAAAAAAAAAAGATACAACGTTTTGGCCTAGAGGCCTTAGTCATGTGTATATAGCCTGTGGAACTTACTTGTGTTCAGCACTCCTTTGACTTTATGCAGAGAAAAATATGAATCTATAATATTTCAAATGAATAATATGCCATTTTTTTTAAAGAATAGTGCTTGGTATTGAATTGTTTAAATTAGCTTATTTTTTTCACCTGATTCTTCCATATCTCTAGTCTGTTTGTTGTTGTTTTTGTTAGCCCTGTTTAATTTTATGTTGCCTGTCACTCAGCCACTGCCTTACCCATTCAACAATATTGGAATCAAATCGAGTCAATATTGGAATGGAATCGAGTATTGGAATGGAATGGAATCGGATCATGGAACACGTGTCACCTATTGAATGTATTTGCCATACATAAGGAACAGCCAATGTCATGACCACATCCAGCTGAACATACAGCTGTAGCAACTGTGACAATTAAAAGCAGCAGCATCAAGTTTGATCTCCATGTCACCTCTAGGTCTCCATGTCAGTATACGTTAGAGAAACAATTTTATAAAAGTATATGATGTGTTTTAAATATGCCTTTGTTGGAGATAGATAATTAGATTATGCAGATATCATTCAAAGTTGAATATTTCCCTGCTGTGCTTGTACTATTGGTGCCATGATAAAACAAAGTATTATGTACCTTGCAATGTCTATATTCTGAAAGTTGGTGCCCTCAATATCTAAAGACATTATACCAAATCAGATGCTAAGTGTATGACAGTAAAGTATGAAATTTACTTTTACACATGGAAATGGTGACTGCTTCCCACCATGAGTGCACTGGGGTCTCACTTCCTTTCTCCTCTCTCTCTATCCTTCTCACAAATGATGCCTTTCTTTGGTCCATGTGTTATTATTGTACTTTGGGGAATAGGCTTGAAAGTCTCCCTATGATTTCACATTTCCATATTAAGAGCTTACACGATATTGGCATTGTCTAACTAATGAAACCTCTGTACAATGGCTTTTATATGAAACTTGACTGTATATGCACTTAAATGACAACTTTTGTTTATATCTATTGTACATCTTTTGTTACTTACTGTTTTACACCAAATCCATTTTCTATAGAATGACCAGCTCAATGAAAATTCAATAAAAATAAATAAAGTAAAAAAAAAAACACAGCTTAACAAACGTTATAGGCGATATTCTATGTTTTATTATATTGTCTAAATTCCAGGGTAGTGACGGCACTCCTTTAAGAATAATACACTTCACTCCAGATTTCCTAAGATTACATTTTGCTGAGAAAATAGTTTTTTATGTCATTTAAAACAAATGTATAACAGGATTAATTAAAATACATTAATGTGGACCATTAATGTAAAGCGCTGTTTAGGAGTGCATTATAACCCATCTAATATAATTTTGTGCAAAAGACAAATATAAATTGATGGGTGGAGCACACACATGTTTATAATTATTTTATGTAATAATTAATCAATTGTGAACACAGTTTGCAGAGATCCTGAACGTTTTCTAGTCTTGACCGTTCGGATTTTAAACTGTGTGTATTCAGTGGTGTATCCTGGTTTTGTGCTGCCCTAGGCAGGACAAAACTCAGGCGCCCCCCTCCCGCCCGCGCCACCCCCATCCAACCCTTCCCCCCGTCCGCACCACCCCCAACCTTCCCCCGCCCCGCCTTCTAAATACACACACACACATTCACTTACAGATACGCATACACTCGCTAACAGAAACACACACTTACAGACACACTCACACTCACTAACAGACACACACTCACTAGCAGATACACACACACTCACACTAACAGACACACACACATGCACTAACAGACACACACTAACAGACATACACACACACACACACACTAACAGACATACACACACACACACACACACACACACACTAACAGACATACACACACACTAACAGACATACACACACACACACTAACAGACATACACAGACACACTAACAGACATACACAGACACACTAACAGACACACACACACTAACAGACAGACACACACTAACAGACACACACACACACACACACACACACACTAACAGACATTCACACACACACTAACAGACACACACATACTCACTCACTCTATATTTAACAATTTTTTTTTAAATTTACCCCCCCCCCAGCCTCCTTACCTTTGGGAATGCTGGGGCGGTCCTATTTTTACCTGGTGGTCCAGTGGCTGCTGGGCAGTGCTGGCGAGCGGGCGGCCGGCGAGGGAGCACTTCCTCTGAGCGGTCTGCTCAGCTCCCTAGCGCGCCGCACAGTGAGGCTGGGAGCCAGAATATGACATCATATTCCGGCTCCCAGCCTCACTCTGCAGCGCGCGAGGGAGCTGAGCAGACCGCTCAGAGGAAGTGCTCCCTTGCCGGCCGTCCGCCCGCCCGCCAGCACTGCCCAGCAGACCGCCCGCCCGCCAACACTGCCCAGCAGACCGCCCGCCCAGACGGCATGTCAGTTAGCCGCAAGGCTAACAAGGCATTTGCCCTGGGCGTTTGGGGGCGGCTTTTTTTGCCGCCCCCTGGAAAATGCCGCCCAAGGCAAATGCCTTGTTTGCCTCGCGGCTAATACGCCCCTGTGTGTATTGACAATAGAGTTGATTTGCATTCCAGTCTGGATGTCTGTGCATGATGTATGACGTTACGTTCGGCGTAACTCGCACATGCCCGAGCACCAAAGAAGACGAGTGTACCAGCGGATTTAATAAGCTGAAGACCAGGAAAGAAGATAGAAGCTCCTGAGGAAGTTGGATCGATGAAATGCATAGAACCCTAACAAGAAGACCCAGAGACTTGGTATACAATCGGCTTTTTTTGCACCTTGTTTTGCACTTTAGAACTGCACTTTACCTTGGACTATCTTGCACTTTGTGCTGTGAAGGTAGAGGGTGCTTGCTGCTACCTAGTGGGGAGTGTTTCAAACTGTTTTTTTTTTGCCTTCTTTTGAATCAACAGCAAAAAACATATGTGAGGAAGGCTGAACTTGATTGACACATATCTCTTTTCAGCCTATTCAGCCTATGTAACTATGTTATGAATTGGTTAGTACCTACAAAAAGTGGTACAAGGAAGGACAACTGGTGAACCAGCACTAGGGTCATGGGCTCCCAATACTCAGTGATGTACATGGGGAGCATAGGCTAGCCCATCTGGTCCGATCACACAGAAAAGCTACTTTAGCTCAAATTGCTGAAAAACATAAGAGCGTAATTCTGGCCATGACAAAAAGGTGTCAGAATACACAGTGCAGAAGGGGCGGAGCCTGGCTGTGGAGCGGAGCCTGGCTGATGTGCACAGCACGAGCTCCCGTCTATAATCCGGTTTTGCCTGAAAAACCCTGGCTCCCGGGCTACAAAACCGACTAAAAATGCATCACCCAAGCAGGGGCTGCAGGGGAGAGCAAAACAAGACCACTCTTGAAATGCTGCACCGCTGGGAACTCGTGCGGCACGTATGGGGCCTACCACAATGACCACAAGCCTGATCAGGAGTAAGAGCGCGGGTGAGGCAGCCGATCACCCACCCCGGAGCTCCCTAAAAGCGGACTTCCAACCCGCGGAGGTCCACCCACAGGGCCGGACTGGCCCACCGGGATACCGGGAAATTTCCCGGTGGGCCGCGGCACCTGGGGGCTGCTGGGGGCAATATATGTGCCACCGGGTGGCCGGTCCGGTGGCACACACTTTGTCGGGGCCGGCCGGCAGGCGGCCGCATTGCCCGCTGCAGCCTTGCCGGTCCGGCGGCACACCTAATGCTGAGGGCTGAAGGGGGAGGGAGGAGCATGTCTCTCTACCATGCTCCCTCGCGGTTCCCACAATCCCCAGCAGCATCCGTGCTGGGGATTGTGGGAACTGCGAGGGAGCATGGTAGAGAGACATGCTCCTCCCTCCCCCTTCAGCCCTCAGCATTAACAGTGCTGCCGGACCGGCGAGGCTGCAGCGTGCAATGCGGCCGGCCCCCTGACTCCTCTCAGGTGGGTGGGGGGGATGGAAGTGGGGGGGTGAAGAGAGAGACAGACAGGGGGGGTGAAGAGAGAGAGAGAGAGAGACAGACAGGGGGGGGTGAAGAGAGAGACAGACAAGGGGGGTGAAGAGAGAGACAGACAGGGGGGGATGAAGAGAGAGACAGACAGGGGGGGGTGAAGAGAGAGACAGACAGGGGGGGTGAAGAGAGAGACAGACGGGGGGGTGAAGAGAGAGACAGACAGGGGGTGAAGAGAGAGACAGACGGGGGGGGGGAAGAGAGAGGCAGACGGGGGGGTGAAGAGAGAGACAGACAGGGGGGGTGAAGAGAGAGACAGAGGAGGGGGGGATGAAGAGAGAGACAGAGGAGGGGGGGTGAAGAGAGAGACAGAGGAGGGGGGATGAAGAGAGAGACAGAGGAGGGGGGGTGAAGAGAGAGAGACAGAGGAAGGGGGTGAAGAGAGAGACAGGAGGGGGGGTGAAGAGAGAGACAGAGGGGGGGTGAATAGAGAGAGAGAGACAGGGGGGGGTGAATAGAGAGAGAGAGAGAGATGGGGGTGAATAGAGAGAGAGAGAGAGAGAGACAGAGGGGGGTGAATAGAGAGAGAGAGACAGAGGGGGTGAATAGAGAGAGAGAGACAGAGGGGGGTGAATAGAGAGAGAGAGAGACAGAGGGGGGGTGAATAGAGAGAGACAGGGGGGGTGAATAGAGAGAGAGAGAGAGACAGAGGGGGGGAGAGTACCACAGGGAGAGGGGGGAGAGAGGAGCGAATAGAGAGAGACAGAGGGGGAGGGAGAGTGCCACAGGGAAAGGAGGGATAAAGAGACAGAGGGGGGAGAGTGAGACACAAGGGGAGAAAGAGGGGCGAATAGAGAGAGACAGAGGGGGAGGGAGAGTGCCACAGGGAAAGGGGGGAGATAGAGACAGAGGGGGGAGAGTGAGACACAAGGGGAGAAAGAGGGGTGAATAGAGAGAGACAGAGGGGGAGGGAGAGTGCCACAGGGAAACTCTAGCCCTGAAGCTATGGGCTAGAGTTCACTCTCACCACTGCGACCACCAGGGATTCCTGGTGGTCCAAGTGGTGAGAGTGAACTCTAGCCCCATACAAACACTGCCCACACACACCATACACATTCACACACTGCCCCCCCACACACACACACAGACCCCCATACACACATTCCCCTACACACACAGCCACCCATACACACATTGCCCCACGCACCCTACACACTGAACCTTTCACACACATTGCACCCCTCACACATTGCACCACTGCTCCTATACCCTACTACAGCCCCATATCCCAGCAGACCCCAGGTAAGTTGTCAAACTGTACTTAAACGGTTTGACTACTTACTCTGGGAGCGGGTCCCAGCACTCCTGGCACCATACCCACTACACAGAGCAGTAGTGGTTATTGTGCATGGATTATTTCTTTAAATAATCTATAGGTGCCCCTCCTGAGATCAGGCTCTGGATCCGCCACTGATTTATATTATATATATATATATATATATATATATATATATATATATATATATACATATATATATATATATATATAATTATGCCTATTATATTTACACATATATTAATGTACATTTATATATGCATAATACACTAAGAAATGTCATTGATATGTAATAAGCAGATATTGGCCCAGTCTTGTTGCTAGGTGCATAATCAAGCACAATAACATATTTAAAGTGAAGAGTGCACCCACAGGACCTCAAAATAAACAAGATAACGTCATTTTTTACAGTTGTGCCCTACATACATTCGCCATTTCAGTCCCATTACCAAGCTTTCCTTAATATGTCATGGTAGTTGGACTGAAACATTGGTTATATGCAAAGGCACGTCTGCTTAAAATAAATCTGCATTTTTTTTTTATGCCTATATGTGCTTTTTTTCACGTTGGAGTAATCATTTTTTATTTTAAGTTCTCTTTTCTAACTCTGTATCTGCACACTATGCTGGCGCGACGCATTATGGGGCTGGTAAATAATTTTTTTCCAGGGCTGCTTTTAATTCCCAGTCCGGCCCTGTCCACCCACGAGCCTTCCCTCCCTGCCGGCGGGGGTCATCCCAGCACCAGCAGCAGGTCCACCGCTGACATTCATGTCCCAGGGACCGCATGCATCTGGGGTCACCAACCCTAAAATGGCAGCTGCCACAAACCAACCAGCAAGCATGGGAACAGGAGGAGAGTTGATAATGGACACCATGGCCAAGCTGGATGAGATCCTTTATGCCTTTCGGGCCAGGATTTCAGAAAGAGCACTGACCAAAGCTACAGCCAAACAGACTATCCCAGCACTCACACACTTGGCACCCTCAGACCCCAAGGGCGGACACAGAAGAAACGCCGCCAGAGGCCCCCCAAAGTGGAACCAACAAAGGAACTGTCGGCTCAAGCAACGACACAGAGCCTGCCCCATGACAAGCACCCGTTCCCAAGTTAAGCCGTGACAACCCCGTAGCAGACCAGAGGCACCCTACAGAGCAGGTCAGTGCCAACTGCCTGGCAAAATACAGATTCACCATCACAACTCGGACACCGGGTACTTAACCACGGCTATGCCTCTTAAGTCTCAGGAGACAGGGGCTCTCGGGGACTGCATCTTGCAACCAAAAGGGATCGGATGAATAGGCTGGAGATCGAGGACTAGCAGGCATGTCCCATTCTTGCCGGACTTTCACCTCACATCATGCCTTATACCATAAGTACTGCTCATAGAATATTCATTATTTAAACAGCAATAGTCGCTTTTAATCTGTTGGTACCTCTGCTCTCGCAGAGTTTTCTGTCATAGATCCTCACTGATGACCTATGTAACCACCCATGCATTTTCTAATCAGTTAGTCATAGACAGAGGGACACCTCGAATTTAAACTTAAACCTGTAAAAATCAGCGGTGGGTCTGCTAACCTATTCCTGCAGTTAACAACGTGTAACCAGCACTTAAACGTAAAAGCTGTCTTACCAATTAATGTAACGCAATACATGTCTAAGCTCCAGCGCAACTAGTTTTGTTATTTACACGTTCACCCTAGCATGCTTAACTATTAATCACCAATGTTTACTGGTCTGTTAACCTCATGTTAATTTTAAAAAAAAATGTGCTGTCTTGACAACAACTACGACTTGAAATGTTATGTAAATTGTCTGCAGATGCTGTCGTGGCTATGCACGCTAAATTTTCGCACATGAAAAATAAAGAATTAAAATAAAAAAAAAGAATACACAGTGCATTGAATTTTGCTGAATTTGGGGCTGAATAGCTGAAGACCAGTCATAGTGATGACCCCAGTTCACTTAGAAAAGCACCATCAATGGGGACATGGAGCATGGAGCAGTCGAAGAAGGTTGCCTGATCTAATGAATCATGTTTTATTTTAGATCTTTCAACTGCATTGTTCATAACATTAGTTAATGTTTCAGGCTTTAGCACTCAAATATTCTCCTCAAGCTGCTGAAGTGTTCACGGAATGTTCGTGCACAGCTCATTTGGATATCCTCACAGTAAGTAATCAGGACCTAAAATGTCATGCAAACATGGCAGCCAATTTATCTGGGAATTTCTTGAAATTATTTGCTTGCTGAAATTAAATTCCACTAATATATAAGATATTATATATAGACTAATATATATATATTGACTTGGTACTGTGTGCCTTTTCCTGTGCTGCTAGGATTAGTGCCTTAGTGCTGTCTTTCAGTCCTACCTTTTCCAACCACTAGTACAGTTTTGTAATGTGAGCCACATCTACTATCTGCCGGTGATACACCCCATGGAGAGGCTAACCTTGCCATGGAACATCCTCCTTTTCAGCATTCTCTATCTGTTTTTCTCTCAGGCATTCCTTTAGCAGTTCCTCTTTGAGAGACATCTTCACGATGTGCTTGTGGATGCTCGTTGTTTCATTCAGGACTGTGGATTTCACATTCACTTACTTCCAGCTATCGTACAGTCTCTGGGTGCTGGGTTTTGGGTGAGAAGTTAACATATTTTGAAATTACATGGTAACATTTTGGATGTATTGGCCATGTTATTATTCCAGCTAGGTATCTGATTACTGGAAGGGCATATGGGTTGGGGGCTTGTATCTTGTTCTTGTCATTGAACTGAGACTTCAGGACTTGTCTGACTCTCTGCAGGTACTTAAATGTTGCTATCTTCCTTGCCTTTTCCTACTTGTAGCTCTAAATCTTTTATTTGCCCTTATGGTACTCGAACTCCCTCTGTCCTGTTCATCTTGTCTCTTTTAGCTATTGTGACGGACCGCTGGCAATCGATGCTCCTAGTGCTTGCCAAGGACTCCAAGCACTCCAACCGACACCATCAGCACTGCAGACCCTACTTCCAGCGATGCAGCTGCGTCGGGGTCTTGCCGTCCTTCACCCACCCTGGACCCAAGGCCAGGATCCAGCTTCCAGTGGGCAGACCTCTCTTCCTCCAGAGAGCGTAGCAGGAACAAGAACAGCTCTTACAAGAGCTTATACTCAGGGGAGTATTGTGATATAGCAATCCCCAAGAGTGTACTTAACCCATCCCCCAAGCATGAGCCAAGGCTTCAAGAAAGGGTCAAGTAGGTCTCAGGTTTAATGACACATACTCTGCTTGTATGCAAGTTTTTACACACAAAGTACCACCCACATGGTCTTGTGGAACAGCCAATCAAACATGTACAATACAGTTAAGCACTCCCATTCATTACAGCAAAATCCTCCCATCTGCCTGTGATATAATTACTGAACACAATAGGCTAACATAATTATCACAGGCAGGAAAATACACAGTTTTACACAATATTCATAACTTTAAAAGTATACATCACATTCACATTTTCAGAATCAGCATACTCCAAATACAAACATACTAAAAAATTAGACAATTCCCCCTAGTGGTTTAAAAGTTAGTTGAGAGACCAAGGAGGGACAAAGCAGCCAGTTTCAACTGGTCTGGCAGTGTCCCTGGGGCAACTCCCTGCTGGAGAACAATGGGACAGGAAACGGGGGAGGGGGAGAGGCACACCTTCCCATGGATTCAAAGGAGCAGAAAAAGTGTCCCAAAATCCAATAAGCCCAAATACTGTTTTTAAAGAGCCATACACCCCAGGGCCATAGTCAGAGGGCAAGAGGCTGGAAATTACTCCTCTCCAGGCACAAGTTGTGAAGGGCACTTTGTCACAGCTATCACCTACCCACACTTACCTAGTCCGAACACATTCTGATGTCCTTGCAGTATATCTGTATATCCAGGTTAGGTGGATCAGTGAGTCAATGTCCCACTCACTCTTAGCATACCTCTTAATGTTGTCCATGTCAAGTAGATGACTGATGGTAGCTCCACTCTTGAACCTGAATCTGTATCCTTTCTTCATGATAATCTGGCTAAGGGGATTGCGTCCTATGCAGAACCGCATTGTGAATAGTGCATCATCTTGGTATATGCTGCATTTGATATTCACTTGTGCCATTGTCCTGGCATTGGCTTCTAGAGTTGTTTCCACTTGCTTATCAAGTTCTTGATAAAGACTCCTATTGTCTTGTTGAACTTGTATAGAGTCAAACATTCTAGTATTCCTGTGTGGCATTGTGCTGTAAACTTTCTTCTAGTCAATGCAGGATGTGCGCAGATTGATCTGTCTTCTCTTAGAATCCTGTATGACTGCTTGGACTACCAGTATTTGTTTTTTTTATCCTCTGGTGTTATTTTCAATCCCTTTTATGTATTGCTCACCTACTGACACAAATATTCCCATTTATCTTTGAGGCTATGCTGCCTAACAGTACCTTCCATGGCATGCGGAGGCAGGTGATTGGTTGGTAGTTAGATGGTGTTGTTCCTTTGTGAGAGATCCTTCATGACCAGTATTGTTTTGCCTTGTGTTAGTCAATCAGAATGGGAGCCTGTTGCTAGTAGCTGGTTCATTACTGATAGGTGTTCATGCAGCTTTGTTAATTTCTTTACCCAGTTGTTGTGGACAATGTCGGGTTCTGGGGATGACCAACTCTTCATGTCGGCTACTCTTTTCTGGATATCTCTAACTGTGAGGGCGACTGGTTCCTGTTCTGGGACCATGCAGTGGTCTGCTTTCAGTCCAGTAACCATGGGGCCTTATTGTTATCTCATTGCTGTCCAAGACATGTCCCGAGGTCGTGTGATTTTATGCGGCCCATGCATAGCCGGCACTATCCAAGCACCAGCCCTGCTTTGTACCTTCACGGGATGATGGAGAGATCAAAGATCTCCCTCATCGTCCCAATGGCACTTGACTGCTGAGTGAAGAGTGAAGGGAGAGGAGGTGCTGTGTGTTTAAATGCTCCTCCCATGAGCTGGCAATGCTCCCGCTCCCTGAGAAAAAGGTAAGAAGAAAGGAGATGGGGACAGTTTTGTTTTGTGTTTTTTTTTTAATTAACAAAAATATATATGCTTATTGGCTCTCAACTCCTCCCACACAATATATAGGCTGTATAACTTCCAGCACAGTCACACACTGCACCCCTGCCACACACATACATTCTTTTGTAATTCCAAAAATTTCAAGGGGATCTAAATTATCCATGCTCTGTAGATCACTCATCTGGTCTTTTGTAAAACATGTGGTCTGTAAAATCACCCATCCAAAGCCGGTGAGCAGAAAATCTGAAAGCTGCTTTAAATGTCTGAATTCAGGAGGTTACTCAGAATCAATCTGGCCAGTAGGCCAATTTATTTCATTTGAAACTAATTTATACATTTCTAATTCAAATTGTCATGGGGACAGATTTGCAAAATGTGTTAAAAAGCATGTGCTGTGTGCATGTTTGCAGCTGTACAGTGCATTTCCTTTTGTTTTTGTGTCATACAATCAAAATGTAAGCTGATTTTGATTTTTTTTTTTTTAAAGGAAATTGGACTTTTGAACTGGGGGTGGGGGGTGGGTTCTTTAACCCCTTAAGGACCAAACTTCTGGAATAAAAGGGAATCATGACATGTCACACATGTCATGTGTCCTTAAGGGGTTAAAGTTGTGCTCATCTCTTTCTGGATAAAGCTACAATTGGGTTAATTCAAGTGTCCAAAACTGCATGAGAAATATTTTTTTTTTGCTTCCCAACTAAAAACCAACAAAAATGCAGAATACATCATCCACACTGAAAAATATACATTATATTCACAAATATTGATGGTCTGTCAGTTTAAAAGCGGCTGCGCAAAGTGAAGTCACGCAAAAAGTTCAAAAGGGCATCAGATGCATGTGGAAATGAATATGCAGTATAAGTATGTTAGGCGTTCTGTAAATGCAATTGAGTTTGCCAATTTCCATTTCAGTTGGGGTTTTTCAGGAGGACAAGTCTATTCTACCCATATTTTTCTCGGAAATAGCATTTATGTTCTCTGAAAACTATTTAGAAGCATTGTTGGTTATTATATTGTACAAAGCTGTGAATCTATTTTTCCAGTTCAAGGGAGAAAGCTCTTAGCTTGTGGTTTTATGGAACAAAGAAATTTTGTTTTTGCTGGTTTAAACCAATGAAATATGCTCATGGCTGCGTTACACAAGTTATTTCTGAAGTCGGCTTGCTACTTGCATTATCTGAAAATATAACAAAAGAAATGACAAGGTATAGCCTCTAATATTCATGCAACGCACACTTGAATAGATTTACAATGTACGTTTTTTTTTTTTTAAAGTGAAATTGCAAAATGTCTATTGATGATTATTATTGCCTTAACAATTAATGCTCATTGAAGTGCATTTTTTTTTTCAAGGAGGATAAAAGATTGACCTCCAAAAGAAACATTACTTACAACAGGTTCTTATTACCATAAAGACTTTTTCTCTTTGGAACATTTATTTAAGTTTTTTCCATTATAAACTGATAATATTGTAAGTTGATATACACATACTCATACTTGCTTATGAATGCATGAAGTTCCTCTAGTGGCAGTCTAGAGACAGTCTTAGCACTGTAATAGAAGCAATATAATTTTTCTAAAACTGCAGTTTTACTATATAGAAAAACAAGGACACTGCACCCAGACCACTTCAGTGAGATGGTTTAGGTTCAATGATATGGTCAAGTTAAGTTAAAATATCAATAAAAACAAAACAAAAAAGTCACTCAAGCCAAACAGCAAAAAAAAAAAAAAATGTTTTTGAAAAATGTCAAAACAGCAACAAAATATAAATTACAAAATGAAAAGCTATGATAAAACAGTTAAAAGATATTTAATGATCAATCGCTTTCATTGTGTCTTTGAAGTTGAGAGTGCCTAATTGCACAGATATGAGAGGCTGCTCAGGAATAAAATCACTTTTAAAGTCTGAGGTCTATTGTATTGCTGGATTTGAAAGCAGAGTAGGAATTCTGAGATCTGCTGACTACTTGCTTGCTTTTAGGACTCCTAAGATATTCTGGGAGAGACTCAAATATTATGTTTTCTGAAGCAAAATAGCCTTGAGTTCTCCTAGTGATCAGCATGTCTTCTTCTCAATATCAATATTATAATTTAAATAAGTGCCAACATATTCTGCAGTGCTTTACAATTATAAAATGGGATATTTGACAACAACTAATTTACATACGGAATAAAACAGAGACAAGAGGTGAAGAAGGCCCTGCTCAAACAAGCTTACAATCTATGACTTAACCCACAGTGCCAATGGAGGACCTCTATTTGCACTTAGCAGCATGTCAGTCTGGGAGTTGATATGTAGGGTAGCAGACTATTTATTTCTTCTGCTATATGCTGAGATCATGGATGAAAAGCAGGCTTGAGCAAATTTATTGCAGGCAATCAGACAAATTATGTCAAATTGGTTGGGAGATCAGACATACACCGATCTGCATGTTAAGTTCATGATCAACAATGGAGCTGCTAACATGGTCATCGCTCTGTGACAGGGTTCATTTGCACGTGTGTGCTGTTCTCCACACTTCCTACATCTTGTAGTGCAGAGTGTAATTCAGGAAGTCAATACTCTATTTGAGCATTGCAGGTGGATTGCCAGGTATTTCCACCATAGAGTGAGGGCTCGCAGACTCTTGAGTCAAGAGCAAAAGAGAAGAGGGCTTTACACACACCATCTATGACATGCACACAGTGAAGCTCCATTTTAGACATGCTGGATCTCTAGCTCTTCAAATGTCTCTGAAATGGTCTGAGCTTACCTGTGTAAACATACTTTGCTTGCTAGTGAGGATCCTTACTGGGATGAGAAGAAGAGTGTTTGTTTGACCTCCACTGTGTCTGGTTGCCCAGCATCATCCACCAACCACTGTACAATACTTGAGATGTCAACATCTGCTAGCGGAGAAAGAATTGGCCACTTGTCTCTCCATTTAAAGTTGTTTCAAAATTTAAGAAAGTATTCTAAAGGTGACAGTGAATAAAAAAAAAAAAGTTTAATTTAAATTTCTCCTCTTCTTGCTGCTACTGCCCCTCCTCAAATGCTTCCCATTGCAGTGGTTTTGACCTGCCTGGCTGAGTCTTGCGGTGTGACTATGCCTCTTACCTCCCCAGACGCAGATGGAAGGAGCACACAGGGCACAGTACTTTTTCCACACTAATGGATGTAGAAAAAAGCTTTTTTCCGTTTAGGGTAGACGTGGGTTGTCAATTTCCCATTAACTTTTTAGTTGGTAAATAACCTTTTTTTTCCCAAATTAAAATGTCTCTTGCTCCCTATTTTTATTACTAGAAGACAGCAAAAGCAAAAAGATTACAGTCAATCATTATAAAACTCTTACTTAATATTTTATTAGTGCAGTGATATTATATTATACGTTTGCCAACTCTGAATTAGAGATGTGCATGGGCAAAAAATTTGGTTTGGTTCAGTTCGGCACTTATGAAATTCGGGACTTCGGCAATTCGGCACTTCTGCACTTCGGTTCGGGCTGGCACTTCAGAAATTCGGGACTTTGGCAATTTGGCACTTTGGCACTTCGGTTCGGTTCAACACTTCTGAAATTCGGGACTTCGGAAATTCAGGACTTTAGCAATTTGGCACTTCGGGACTTCGGGACTTCAGCAATTCCCTACCCCAGGGGTGGGGAACCTTCGGCTCTCCAGATGTTTTGGACTACATCTCCCTTGATGCTTTGCTAGCATTATGCCTGTAAGAGCATTATGGGAGATGTTTTCCAAAACATTTGGAGAGCCAAAGGTTCCCCACCCCTTCCCTACCCCTAAACCTACCCCTAACCCTATCCATAATCCTAACCCTGAACCAAACTTTTCCCCTGTACATAAATCTGTTGATTAGATTGTAAATTTCACAGCATAACCACTTCAGTACCATGTTGTCCTGTTAACAGAACATGTCTTTATTTGCCCTTGTACCTTGTAGTGTAACTGAAGTGTAACTCTAAACAATAAGAAGAAATTAAATTCTTAAAAAGGGCTGGAACAGATATATTTTAAGAAAGTCAGATAAATTATTTCTTAAATGGACAATATAAGCACCAAAACAACTTTAGCTTAATGAACCGGTTTTGTTGTATAGATCCTGTCCATGCACTCTCACTGCTTATTTCTCTGCCTTTTAGGATTTAACTAATTTTGTTTATGCAGCCCTTGGCACATCTTTTCTGGCTGTGATTCAAACAGGCATGCTTCATGAAAAAGAGTCTAAAGTTTAATGTATTGCATAGTGTGTTTAATTTAGAATCTCCTATCTCCTGCCCTGATATTTGCCTGCTAGAGCCTGAAGGACTCTCATGTGATTACATTTTAATTAGTAGAACAGGAGATAAAAACTTCTAACGTATACACATAGTGATGTCGCGGACATAAAATTTTCGGTTCGCGAACGGCGAACGCGAACTTCCGCAAACGTTCGCGAACCGGGCAGGCGAATTTTAAAACCCACAGGGACTCTTTCTGGCCACAATAGTGATGGAAAAGTTGTTTCAAGGGGACTAACACTTGGACTGTGGCATGCCGGAGGGGGATCCATGGCAAAACTCCCATGGAAAATTACACAGTTGATGAAGAGTCTGGTTTTAATCCAAAAAGGGCATAAATCACCTAACATTCCTAAATCACAATGGATATGGATTGACACCTGACATATGACATATTGACACCTTGACATATGGATTGACACCTGTCCTCAGTGTGTATCAGGGATCTTTAGGATAGGTGTCAATCCATATCTGCCAAGTGACCCTATGTTGGGGGAACAGTCCCTATTCTGCTCTGTGTCAGTGTGTATCAGGGACCCTTAGGATAGGTGTCAATCCATATCTGCCAAGTGACCCTATGTAGGGGGAACAGTCCCTATTCTGCTCTGTGTCAGTGTGTATCAGGGATCCTTAGGATAGGTGTCAATCCATATCTGCCAAGTGACCCTATGTAGGGGGAACAGTCCCTATTCTGCTCTGTGTCAGTGTGTATCAGGGATCCTTAGGATAGGTGTCAATCCATATCTGCCAAGTGACCATATGTAGGAGGAACAGTCCCTATTCTGCTCTGTGTCAGTGTCTGGGGGAAGTATCTGCAGTAATACAGAGTGTCTGGAGGGAGTATCTGCAGTAACACAGGGTGTCTGGAGGGAGTATCTGCAGTAACACAGAGTGTCTGGGGGGAGTATCTGCAGTAACACAGAGTGTCTGGGGGGAGTATCTGCAGTAACACAGAGTGTCTGGAGGGAGTATCTGCAGTAACACAGAGTGTCTGGGGGGGAGTATCTGCTTGTAACATTTATATGCACTGAAAAAAAAATAATAAATTGAAAAAAAAAAAAAATGAATGCAGCTTCCGAATAAATCTTAAATGGATGCTGTCCAGTAGGTGGGAGGGTCTGGAAGGGAGGGTCTGCTGCTGATTGGCTGGAATGTGTCTGCTGAACGCTATGTTCACCGGGAACTATTCGCCGGCGAACCGTCCAGGATATCACTATATACACACTGTGTTGTAATAATAAAAATAAACTGTATTTTTCATATTGGCTGTGTGAGTCTCTGCCAGGGGTTGCATAAACAGAAAAAGCGAACTGAGCATTGAGACTGCAAGGGCATTATTTTTATACAAAAAACAAACAAAAACACAATTAAACTAAAGCTGTTTTGGTGCTCACAGATACTCCATTAATTCCAGATACAACATTGATAGATAGATAGACAGACAGACATATCGATAGATAGATAGATTTTATTTCTATTAACTTCATAATATAATTGAATTAGTTCATTTGTTTCTCTTGTAGTCAATTATATAATTGCTTCATTATTTTGTCATTTTTAAAAGTTGTGTTTACAAAGCCCACAGTAAGCAGAGACAACCTGTGTAGCGGGTAGAATTGTGCAGATAAAAGTATATCTAGAGGGCAGATTCAGTGCATGTCACAATGCCAGATATGTTTTTTTTTATAAATCTCTTTCCATCATGTATGGCTTATAATACTGTATTTCCTTCATCTCCCCAGATCTCCAAAACTGCCTTTATTTGTTACATTCAGTAAAATTTACAAAATAATAGAAAAAAAAAATAAAGCAATGAAAAATAAGGATAGACTTACTCTGTTCTTCTCTCTCCTGCTCTAAAATCCTGACATATGCATTATGTTCTGTTAACTTTCTTGATTTCTAGTCTTTGCAGATTTAATCACCCCCTCCCCTTTCATTAATATAGCATTGTATTGTAAGCAGGTGCATTATGGGAAAAAAATACCTTTACTAATTATTAGGTCACATCATTAGGTTGACATCAAGTCACTTACAAGTATGTAAATACCATTCAAAGAAAACAAATGTGCTTTGGAGAGTGACTTAATGTATGCTTTTAGTGCTGCATAATACAACATTTACTCAAAAGGTGACTTTTTAAAAATGGGCTCATTAGCCCCCTGAATAACAGGTACACTCTGGAATATAGAGACTTATAAATCTTTGCTTACCTGAGAGTTTTAAAAAAAATTAACAAGCAAATGTATTGCAAAATGTCCAATGGCTGCCTTTATTGCTAATAGGGTTCATTTCTGTTTGACTAAATCATAAGACTAACTGCCTTGTACATTGCAAGGACTTCACATTAATAGTTTTGCATGTGATCATGCCAGAACGTCCCATATATAGTCTTGACACATGACCATCTCCTATTCTAAGAAAACACTACCCCTAAACCCACCATTAACCCCTTAAGGACACATGACATGTGTGACATGTCATGATTCCCTTTTATTCCAGAAGTTTGGTCCTTAAGGGGTTTTAAAGGGAAATGGAAATATGCCAGAGGAGAGAGAGATATTGAGAATTTTAGTGAGAGGTGGAGAAAGAGAAGAAGACAGAGTATGGATGAGATGCGAGGGAATTGGATCTAGGGAGCAGGTGGTGGGATGGGAGGACTGGAGCAGAGCAGAATCCGCTTCCACTGTAGCGGGTTCAAATGAACATAGAACAGCAGAGGGAGTGAAGTTAAGGGTAGTATTGTAAGGGGAAGAAGAAAGATGAGAGATCTCTTCCCTGATTCTGTAGATCTTGTCAGTGAAGTGAGTTGCAAAGTCGGAGGCGGTCAAGTTAGTAGGTGGAGGAGGAACAATATGGCAAAGAAGAGAGTTAAATGTGTGAAATAGTAATTTGGGTTTACGGGAGAGTGTGGTTATGAGGGTATTGAAGTAATTTACTTTTGCAGAGGAAAGAGCCAAGCTGTATGAGCACAGCATAAATTTATAGTGGAGAAAGCCAGACGCACAGTGAGACTTTCTCCAACAGCGTTCTGCAGTTCTGGAGCATTTTTTGAGGTAACAAGTCAGCTTGGTGTGCCAAGGTTGTTGTTGGGGGCGCCTGCTGTGTTTAAATGGTGCCATGATGTCTAGTTGAGAGGAGAGAGTGGAATTGTAGAAGGAGGTTGCAGAGCTAGGACAGGTGAGGTTTGTGATAGGTAAAAGGAGAGTTTGGAGATTAGTGGAGAAATGCTTTAGGTTAAGACATTGGAGGTTTCTGTGAGATTGATGTTGCCGATATCAAAAGTCAGCAGATGGTGGTCAGATAGAGGAAAAGGAATATTGGAAAGATTAGAGGCGGTATAGAGATTGGCGAAGGCGAGATCAAGAGTATTTCCCATCAAGGGAGATACCATGCACATCTGGTGGACATGTCCGGCTATAGCTACACTATGGAGAGAGGTTAGATCCATTATACAGAAAGTGGGGAATTTTGCGGTACCGTTGGAACCGGAGATTTTCCTCCTGCAACACTTTCCACTGGACCTCTTGAAATCCCATAAATACCTACTATTCCACATGTCCACAGCAGCACTTGCGTGCATAGCTAGAGCATGGTTAAAAAAAGATCCTCCACAACTAGCTACGATTATCTCTCAACTCGACACAATTAAAACATATGAGTGCGCCACTAGAGCGCTCACAGCTCCAAAAAGATTCTGGGAAGATGCATGGGAATTGTGGGCAGCATACAAGCATACAGGCAAATAATAATTGCAACACGCAGATGAGAACAAGACGAAGACAAATACAAAAGGGAGACACAAATACGCAAGATACACCAAAGGCAACTTTAGACAATGACGAGAAAGCAAACATCCCCCTCCCCCCCCCACACCCCCGCTTATCACCAACTAACCCTTCCCTTCCCCCTATGTTAACTGTTAACTGTTAAAGTTTTACACATGAAAAGGAAAATGGGTACAGACAGGAGGTTGCGAGAAACTAGTTGATTCAAACTTACCAAAGTAATACGAGATGATACGCAAACTAAAACAAGGGACCATTGCTAAACTGGCATCCTATGAGCACAGCCACTAAGACACTTATGAAGAGACATACAAGTTATCCACTTCACGACGCTGTTAAGATAGCAAGCAAAGTGTAGGATAAAATAAGGCTTGTAAGCAAGGTTAAACTGATAGAATGCACATGTAATATAGATGGATGAAGATTGATATAAAGTAAAAGTCATGCGCGACAGGTGAACCTGCATGGTCATATACATACCGTTGTTCAAACCATCTCCACATAGTATAATAAGGATGTTGCACATAATGGTGGACAGCAATGTATATACTGCTGAATGTCAATGGATAAATTGTAAATTGTAAGGTAATAACTGCATAAAACATTATTGTATACCAAATGTTTGTACCTGATAAAATGCAAATAAAAAAAAAAAATAAAAAAAAAAGAGTATTTCCCGCTGTATGGGTTGCTAAATTGGACAATTGCGTAAGGCCAAAGGAGGAGGTTACAGAGAGCAGACGAGAGGTATCAGTGCAATTGGGGTTGTTGATTGGGATATTGAAATCCCCAATTATAAGGGAAGGAGTGCTAGATGAGAGGAAGTGGGGAAGACAGGAAGAAAAGTGCTCAATGAATGGTCTAGGATACCCGGTGGGACGGTAGATGATAGCAATTATTAAAGGAGTGGGTTTAAATAGGCAGACAGTGTGAACTTCAAAGGAAGAAAAGGATAGGGCAGGTGGAGTTATGATTGGTTGAAAGGTACATTGAGGGGAAAGAAGGATGCCTACACCACCTTCTTTACAGTTGAGTCTGGGAGTGTGAGAGAATTGTAGCCCACCAAAACACAAAGAGGCAGGAGTAGTGCCATCAGAGGGGGACTATGATAGTGTTATTTTGGAATATGTATTATTTTGCCTTATGCTACTTTGTATTAATGAAAATTGGGGAGCAGGAATCATTTCAAGTTAAAAAATAAGTGATTTACCCAAAAAGAAAGGGAAAAGGTGAGTGGGCCCTTGGTCACCCATTCACCCCTTCCATCCTGACAAGATCACAGCTTTTCCATACATCCAGAGGAACTTTTTTTAATGTATTTTCTTTTTATTTCTGAATTCACCAGATGAGGAGGAGTCTGACTGCTCCTGTCCAATTTAACTCTATCAATTATGTGCATTATCCTTACTACCCAACGTGCTCTGACAATGAACTTGCCCCCTACTCACTTCTTTCATGCACAATTTGCACTTTGCAAGTCAGCCTTCTTCTAGGCACTCAAAGTGATTACAAGGTTTGCTTCACTGCAATATGTTAGCCCGTATGCCTGGAGTCTGCTGAAGATGCAGGTAGATTTGCATAAGTCTATACATTAGCACTTGGTTGAATTATGCAATGCAAAAGTTGAAGGTGTAGGTGCAGATGATGTTGATGGTGGTGGGTTTGGTGGTGGGGTGGCAGTTTTGGTGCTGGTAATAATATACAGTATCTCAAAAAAGTGAGTACCCTCACATTTTTGTAAATATTTTATTATATCTTTACATGTGACAACACTGAAGAAATGACACTCTGCTACAATGTAAAGTAGTAAGTGTACAGCCTGTATAACAGTGTAAATTTGCTATCCCCTCAAAATAACTCAACACACAGCGATTAGCGCATAAACCGTTGGCAACAAAAGTGAGTACACCCCTAAGGGGAAATGTCCAAATTGGGCCCAACTAGCCATTTTCCCGCCCCGGTGTCATGTAACTCATTAGTGTTACAAGGTCTTAGGTGTGAATTGGGAGCAGGTGTGTTACATTTGGTGTTATCACTCTCACACTCTCTCATACTGGTCACTGGACGTTCAGCATGGCACCTCATGGCAAAGAACTCTCTGAGGATCTGGAAAAAAGAATTGTTGCTCTACATAAAGATGGCCTAGGCTATAAGAAGATTGCCAAGAGTTTGAAACTGAGCTGCAGCACGGTGGGCAAGACCATACAGTGGTTTCACAGGACAGGATCCACTCAGAACAGGCCTCGCCATGGTCGACCAAAGAAGTTGAGTGCATGTGCTCAGCATCATATCCAGAGGTTGTCTTTGAGAAATAGACTTATGAGTGCTGCCAGCAATGCTGCAGAGGTTGAAGGAGTGGGGGTCAGCCTGTCAGTGCTCAGACCATATGCCACACACTGCATCAAATTGGTCTGCATGGCTGTCGTCCCAGAAGGAAGCCTCTTCTAAAGATGATGCACAAGAAAGCTCGCAAACAGTTTGCTGAAGACAAGCAGACTAAGGACATGGATTACTGGAACCATGTCCTGTGGTCCGATGATACCAAGATAAACTCATTTGCTTCAGATGGTGTCAAGCGTGTGTGGCTGCAACTAGGTGAGGAGTACAAAAACAAGTGTGTCTTGCCTATAGTCAAGCATGGTAGTGGGAGTGTCATGGTCTGGGCCTGCATGAGTGCTGCCGGTACTGAGAAGCTACAGTTTATTGAGGGAACCATGAATGCCAACATGTACAGTGACATACTGAAGCATAGATTGATCCCCTCCCTTCAGAGACTGGGCCGCAGGGCAGTATTCCAACACGATAACGGCCCCAAACACACCTCCACGATGACCATCTGCCTTGCTAAAAAAGCTGAAGGTAAAGGTGAAGGACTGGTCAAGCATGTCTCCAGACCTGAACCCTATTGAGCATCTGACAGACACACACTCACTGAAAGACATACTAATACACACTCTCACTGATTTAAAACACACTAAATGACAGACACACTCACTGACAGACACACTCACGCTGACAGACACACTCACATATTTACATATTCTCGCACACACACACTCGCAAATTAATTTAATTTATTGTGTTTTTATTTTAGATTTTTAGGCTCATCCAGCCTCCTTACCTTTGGGAGAGCTGGTGTGGGTCCTCTCCCCGGGGTCCAGTTGGGCTCTTCTTCCTGGGGTTTAGTGGGGATCTTCTACCTGGGGTCCATTGGTGATCTTTTCCTGGGGTCCAGTGGCTCCTGTAATCTTCCTGCTCTTCCTCACTGCTCCCTCACATTTAGGGACAGAGTAACATCATATCCTGGATCCTGGCATTGCCACAGGGAACTAGGGAGCAATGAGGAACTGGAAAAGGAAAAAAGATCATCTCTCCCTAACAGCCTCGTGCCTCCTATTTCCCCACCAGTATATTTTGGCAGGGTTGTAACTTGCCATCCAGGTAAGCAGGTGTCTAGTCTGCCTTAGTGTATAAGTGCACTCCTCGGGGCCCTAGCGTGGCCAGCCTGCCATCTCCTGGGCGCCCTGTGACAGGCGGAACACAGGGGCCCAGTGCACTCATGACTCTTATAGTTCCACCACTGTCCTGCTCCTGTTGGTGTCCCCACTTCTGCCTCAGTTCCCTGGTGCCTAGGTGCAGTGCACCCTGTGCCCCCAATCAGGATTAGTCCTGCATTAGAGACATTACTTTGGTACTCAGCTGTAAGTCCTCACTAAAGAATTGCTGTTATTCCCCACACAAAGAAGACTCTGTAGCACTCTCCCTGATCACTTGGAGGGGGCATCAAGAAAGTATAATGCTTGTGATAGCTATGAATGAGAGAACTGCAGTGCTAGGGAAAATGGCAGCACAAGTTGTTGCACTATAATTAAAAGGATGGGGGAAAAAAACAATTGCCTCCTGGGGGATGTATAGGACATGCTCACTATCCTGAGGCTGAATACTAATAATAGTGGTGGTAGTGGAACTGATGGTGGGGGTGGCAGAGGTGTCCACAGTACCCATGGTTCAGTAAGAGGTGTTCTGAATGTCAGATGCCATGGCATGACTGCTGATGGTGGCTTAGGGAACAGCATCCCAACCCAGAAACACCTTTGGAAGTAGTATGTGGCATTGATGATCATGGGTTTCTTTTTATAATTAGACTAAATTAGGTAAAATATTTGAATGATTGTGTAAAGTAAAACAAGTTAGCAATATTAGATTTTTTTTTTTTTTTCAAAATGGGTTATTGATTGATGACTTTACTGGTGGTGTAACGCAGTGGTGTATCCTGGTTTTGTGCTGCCCTAGGCAGGACAAAACTCAGGCGCCCCCCCTCCCCCCGCGCCACCCCCACCCAACCTTTCCCCCCGCCCCGCATTCTAAATACACACACATTCACTGACAGATACGCATACACTAGCTAACAGAAACACACACACACTAACAGACTCACTCACACTCAGTAACAGACAAACACACTCACTAGCAGACACACACTCACTAACATACACACACACTCACAGGCAAACACACACTAACAGACACACACACACTAACAGACACAAACACTAACAGACACACACACTGGCACACACACTAACAGACACAAACACTAGCAGACACACACACTGACACACACACACTAACAGACACAAACACTAACAGACACACACACTGACACACACACACTAACAGACACACACACACACTAACAGACACACACACTAACAGACACAGACACACACTCACCCACATTAACACATTTTTTTTAAATTTATTTTTAACACATTTGTTTTTTTATTTGTTTTTAACACGTTTTTTTTATTTATAACACATTTTTTTAAATTTATTTTTAACATTTATTTTTTTATTTTTTTTTAACACATTTTTTTTTACTACATTTTTTTTATTTATTTAACACCCCCCCCCCACCCCCCCAGCCTCCTTACCTTTGGGAATGCTGGGGAGGGGGGGGGTCTCTTCCTCCCTGGTGGTCCAGTGGCTGCTGGGCGATCGGGCGGCACTGCCTGGCGGGCGGCCGGCCGGCCGTCGAGGGAGCACTTCCCCTGAGCTGTCTGCTCAGCTCCCTCGCGCGCCTCAGAGTGAGGCTGGGAGCCGGAATATGACGTCATATTCCGGCTCCGCCTCCCAGCCTCACTCTGCGGCTGGCGAGGGAGCTGAGCAGACAGCTCAGGGGAAGTGCTCCCTCGCCAGCCGGCCGGCCGGCCGCCCGCCCGCCCGGCAGTGCCGCCCAGCAGCCCATCAGTCCATCCGGCATGTCTGTTAGCCGCAAGGCTAACAAGACATTTGCCTTGGGCATTTGGGGGGCGGCTTTTTTTGCCGCCCCCTGGAAAATGCCGCCCAAGGCAAATGCCTTGTTTGCCTCGCGGCTAATACGCCCCTGGTGTAACGTTATTGTGTATGCCATTCAGAAACACTGAACAGTTCTCTTGCCCAGCACACACTGGACTGATCACACTCAAAGACTTTAAACCTGTCTACTTATGTGCTAGTCTCTCACTAGAGTCAATAACCCACACTAGGCAAAATTATTATTTTTTTCTACACCACAGTCCACAAAATAAAAATTATCTTCCTCCAAATAGTTAACAAAAAAAATATAATTTTAAGAACTGTACATTTGGTAAAATAGTGTCACAGGAGAATGAATGACAAAATGCCTTCCCAGTGCCAATCTCCCACTCAAAGATTTCTCTAGTGCACCTGGCAAAACTAACTAGTAGATATAGCATAAAGCTGAAGATAGTCTAACGCTAGAATCAATAGCCCAGGCTATCTCCAACAGTTACACAGCAAGGGTAAATGCACTGAACTATATCTTCTGGACTGTTCTCTATCTATCAGTCATCTTTTTGCTACCTCTTGAGTGGCCATGCGTTCCTGCCCACATTATTAGACAGGCACTGAAACAAGTGTTTCCATGCTAAAGTGGGTCGATTCACCTGATATTCTGCCAGGTGGTGATTTGATATCAGAGATTCTTCCATACAACTTATAGGTCTGAATTCAGACAAATTGCTGTTTGGTCTAAAACAAATCTCCATGTCTACCTTATAGTGAACAAACTCCTTTGTTATCAAGAGTGCATCTATTTACAGCACCATAACTACTTCAATATTGGGGGATATCACGCACCTAACAAAAACTTGATAGGTTTGCTTGTAGATATATACTTTCAGGTGCTTATTCAGTCAGTCATCTTATGGGTAGTCCTCAGCAGAATATAGAATGAGAGCAGAGCAAAAACTCTATGATGAAGTATATCTCTTAATGACAATGACGGAATTATTCCATCATGGATGTACTTCCCTTAAGGACCAATGGTGGAAAAAGTCCATCATATGGTATTTTACCAGCAGGGACTGTTTCTCTACTGGTAATAGGGAAACCCCGGGCATCACTCAATCACTGTGTCTCCCCTTTAAATGGAGATTTAAATTCCTTGTAGCTGTGGGTGGAACCTAGCAGCACACCAGAACGGATGCCATTTCTAGCAGCTCCAGATGTACCACTTTTAATCCTGTCTGTAACCATCCAAGTGTTGGACTGCATGACATAGTTGTAGGGCATTCTGCTAAACACGCAGATGCCTTTCACACCCTAGGTGCAAAAACTTGAAGCCAACTGTGTTGGTGGTCAGCCATCTGACATCAACTCTAATGGAGAGCTACGAGCATGGAGTGCACTCCAATCTGCTGTCAAGAATCCCAATATAACAACCACTGGATAGATGGGATGTAGGTCCCACATGAACCTCTACTCTACCACAATGGCACAGAGACATAGGCCAAATATTACCCTCACCTCCACACGCTCTACCCTTGGATGCCTCTCCTCTACAATTGAGTGTGGTAGAATTAAACTGAGCAACATATGCCAAATATTACCCTCAACTCCACACGCTCAACCCTTGGAGGCCTCTCCTCTACAATTAAGTGTTGTAGACTTAAACTGATGCCCGGCCCTGGCAATACCAGACCAGAAGGCCTCACAGGCATTGGATGATACATATCCAGCCACTAAATGGGACATAGAAAATCTACTCACCAATATACAACTCTTTGTAGCTGACCTTACTGTGATAAAGACAGAGGTGCAGGCTGTAACCACACGTATACAAGCTATCGAGGAAGATGTTCTTGACTTGTAATATGATTTGACAGCACTGGGATAAACAGTACAACAATTGTAGACAGCACATCCTCACACTTCTCAACGTGTAGACCTTTTCGATGATAGAGGTAGGAGAAAGAATATAAAAATTAGGGGAGTACTGGAATCCATTCCCTCGTTAGAACTTCCACTCATTATAAGTTGACTAGTGTCAACAACAGAGAGTCAATGTAATATAATATATAAGTCTCCAATACATGTATAGCTTGTATGATATGCTTACTAGAAATATCTGTCTTTTCTTACAATATGTCAACATGAAATAGAGTAGTTGAATGCAATAGCACAAGAGATGCAGGCAAAATCCCACAACTCCTAAGCTAGAAGTATGTTCTAGAAGTTATTGAATGTTGCCACGTCTGTAAAACTCAGTATGCCTGCATGTATAGCAGCTGTGGTCTACATGTCTACTGTTTTAAAGATTAACAGTGTTAAATAAATGTATCGGAAAATTATTTTTACCAGTACATATCTAGTTTGAAGGGCTACTTTAATTGCTACACAGTGGAGATTCAGATTACTAAATAATAAATGTGTCTGAAAAAAATAGAGCGGTTATATATTAATATTTTATAGTACTTTCAAACACATTCCCTGAAATGGGTAGTTGCAGTTTCCTTGGATTTTTCTTTAAAATATTATTAACTAATTTTGTATTTTTTTATGCTTAAATACAATGAAAACAGTGGGAAGCAAACCCAGGAGATGTGGAGGTGTTAAATATCAAATGACTCAGCATAGAGTTATGCATTTTTACAGATGATGTAGTGTGATAAAAAACTAGATATTTTAGACTAAACTGAAGTGATCAGCAACTACTTATAGAGAATCTTAAAAAATATGCAACTTAGTGTACTTTAGACCTCAAAAGTATCACATATTTAGTTTTCAGATCTTGCTTCAATGTGTTCAGATCTGAAGATCCCAGAACCTAACTCCCAACTATAAAAGTTTTGATTCTGGCCTTCCATGTGTAATCCATTATTCCGCTGATCGTTTTGTAGACTAGGATAGCTCTGGTACACATTTTTTTTCATACTTTAATTGGTCTCATTCTAAAATATCCATGACCAACATCTTCATATTTCTTAAATGGACAAGTGAGTCATACAAGATCAAACAAAATCTTAATGAGACATCTATCACTTACCATTTTTCTTTGCTGTAGCTGGTAGGTTTCAATCAAAATTCTACAGATGACAGTCAAGATTGTTCTTTTCAGATCCGAGCCAAAAAGAAGGAGCGCTAAGAAAATGTGTATTTTTAAAACTATCTAGTCCCCACCCACCTCCCTCACGACCCACCCTTTCATTACCTACCCGATCCCAGCACCGATGTCCTTCGGCACTGGGTCTGCGCTCCCCTCCTGTGACGTCATCCAATGGGGGGGATCTAATGCACATGCGTAGTGAGCGCTGTAAGTGCATTAGGCTCTCCCGATAGGAAAGCATTGACCCAATGCTTACCTATGGGGATTTCACTGATTCAGGATGTCATCATGCAAAGCGCAAGAATGATAAGTACCATTTAGGTGATCTAGAGTCCGGTAAACTCACCTAAGTGCCTATAGTGTGTGTCTAGTAGACAGCCAATAGAGGCTGCCTTGGTCCTTCAATGTAAACATTGTAGTTTCTCAAAAACCCCAATTTTTAACACTGCAGGACTAAGGAGGACATGGACATTGCACCTAGACCACTTCAATGAGATGAAGTGGCCTGTGTACCTATAGTGTCCCTTTAATGTGATAAATCTTTGGAACTCATGGAGGTGTACTTTCAGAACTGCCTGTTATCCTTAGATCTTATCTCCCCATCTCTTGAGTTTTTACTAGACTTTGCAGGATGATGCAAAGTATATCAATGTTCCAATGCAGCAATGCTCATTTTGATGTATCACTTTGTGATTCATTTATTGATGTACAGTACTGTAGTGACCCTGACTTGAGAACCATGTGCATTTATTTAAAGGTACACTGTAGGCACCCAGACCACTTCAGCTCATTGAATTGGTCTGGGTGCCAACTCCCATCACCCTTAACCCTGCAAGTGTAATTATTGCAGTTTTTATAAACTGCAAAAATGACCTTGCAGCTTTAAGTCCTCCTCTATTGGCTGTCTACCAGAAAGCCACTAGAGGCACTTCCGGCTTCTTAGATGACTTTTGGTCATCTAAACGATGCTGGACGTCCTCACACTATGCATGAGGACCTCCAGCATCACCAGAATCCCCATAGGAAAGTACTAAATAATGCGCATTAGGTCTCCTCCGCCGTCAGGCGTTGGCATGGGAGGAGCGTGGGTGGAGCCTGACCCAGTGCCGAGGGACATCAGCGCTGGATTCAGGTAAGTGTCTGATGGGGTTTTAACCCCTTCAGCAACGTCGGATGTGGGGCAGACGTGTTTGTTTTCCTGGCACTAGAGAATTCCTTTAAGTGCAAAACAAGTACAAGTTTTTTTTTTTTTATTGGTCCTTATTCTTTTCATTTTTATGCTGCTTTTCCAGTAAGAGATAAAATACAAAAAGTCTACTTTCTATTTATTCCTGCTCTACCCATGACGAGGATTTTCTAGAGCAGCTGTAGATTGACATTAAATCAATTTACTATAGCATTTTAACTACATATATATGTTTTGTTTTTTTGTAATGTTCCTTGAATGTCAACTTAAGTCTTTTGTACAGTACCACAGAATTTGATGGCACCTCCTAATAATGACCCATTGATAAAAGCACAGATCCTATCACTCAGAACTTAATATTAGCAAGCCAATGATAGTCTAAGAGGTTACACATAATGACTGTGTGAAATGCTGCTCATTTTAATATCTGAGCTATATTAGTTCAGAAAAGCAATTTGTGTCACTTTAACAGTCATAAATAGGACATTTGCGTTTTTTGCTAAGAGCTCCAAATGCAACTTTTAAAGCTATTTAAAGGCTCTTTTTTCAGTCTTCTCACAGGGACTATTTGTGAAAAGTGCTTCACAAACATTTTACAACTAATTTACAGCACAAGTGTTTTGAGATGGAATGATTTGCATATGTTCTCTGCAATTATTTTGACAAACGTTCCTTGCTAATGTTATAAAAGGTAATTTTAACCCACTTCACAAAAATGCAATCATGCAAATAGATAACAGCTCATAATCACTAAGAACCTCTACAGCACCGTAGATGAATGATGAAAACACACAGGCATTCAACAGAGCATTAATAAGGGGATGTCTGCATTTCATGCTGAGAAAGATGTTGCTCAAGTGAGGTCTCCCCCATTTCTGCAAGGAGTAACAAAGCTGTGATGAGTAATATTTGGCAAAAATAAGTGACTACTTACTTCCACCCATGGCTAGTAATTTCTATATTTCCATGTAGATTAAACAAAAAAAGGAAAAGACGTTCAAAAAAAACTTTCAAAAATAGTCTATTCCTTCATGCATTCATTTAATGCATATTGGTTTGTCAGAAAATTACCATTTCTCTTGCAACTTTAACCCATTCACTAACAAGTTATTTTTGAGAAATAAACGTTAAGCATAACATTTATTTGTAACATCTCAGAATTCTCATATTCTTTGTTTATGCTTCAATGCATTAACTTGGCTCACTGTGCCTACAGGGGTATCAGTTCCACCTCACTGATGAGGCTCACTGATGAGGCTCAAAGAAGGCTGAAACGATCGCCTGGGGTGGCTGTATCTCTTGTGCAGAGGGAACTTTCTGGAATTTCAGTTGTGGACTACCCATACAGGTGGTATTAGTCTGATGTGCTTCAGATATGTTCTCTTTGTAATGGCACAGGTGAACAAAAATGTTTTTGAGACCTGAGCGTGGATTTACCAAAGGGTAAGCTACTGAGTTTCTCTAAACCTTTGTCTGTTCTCAGAGTTCTCATATTCTTTGTTTTGCTTTAAAAAAATTAGAACATAAAATTAGGGCAAACAGTAGTTTGGTGAGTAGATTGCCCAAAGTTTCCTAAAAATGTAATTCATAAAAATGCAGAAAACTTTTTTTTTATTTAATGAAATCATCCTTTAAAAAAAAAGGGGAAATGAGTGGCATAATACAGCAAAAATACTTAATCCCTTAAAATACTTAATCTTATAATCTTACAGTCAGTTACAGAAAGAACATTAAAGGATCACTACAGTGTCAGGAAAACAAAGCGGTTTTCCTGACACTATAGTGCCCTGAGGGTGCCCTCACCCTCAGGGTCCCCCTCCCGTGGCGCTGAAGGGGTTAATACCTCTTCAGCAGCTTACCTTATTCCAGCGCCGGGCTCCCTCGGCACTGGTGACCTCTCCTCCCCCGCCGATGTCAGCTCCCTCTGCCGATGTCAGCGGAGCCGAATACGCATGCGCGGCAAGTGTCGCGCGAGCATTCAAGCTGTCAATAGGAAAGCATTTCTTAATGCTTTCCTATAGATGTTCTGCGCGATGGAGGCATAATATGCCTCCAGCGTCACAGCCTCCAGAGTCGCATAATATGCCTTCCAGTGTCGTAGAGGCTGGCTTAACTCTGCAATGTAAACATAGCAGTTTCTCTGAAACTGCTATGTTTGCATCTGAAGGGTTAAAACCTGAGGGACCTGGCACCCAGACCACTTCATTGAGCTGAAGTGGTCTGGGTGACTTTAGTGTCCCTTTAATGTGCTTTCAGTACATTCACTAGTTGAGGAAACAAATGTATTTAATACTGGGGAAAAAGCGTATGTTATTACTTATTTTTCAGAGGTGGGCATAAGTCAAGATCTGCTATTGTAGCCTGCAATATGCCCTGACATTATCCAAGTCTCTCCCCTATTCTCCTCCTCTCTGGTTTCTATTCAGTAGCACTGTAATGTGTTATCCATTTAGGCTCCTGTGCAGTATGGGAAGAGATGAGGACATCTTTTAATAGAGCCCTTCTTGGATTCAGAGTGAAACAAGAACCAATGGCAGAAATCATTCTTGTGATAATGAATACTGGTGCATGGGCAGTGTAGAAGGTTATTTTTCTTTGAGAACCATGTATTCCTTGGACATGGAATTGATATAGACATGTTTGTTTTTATTCTTCCAGACTTTCTGTATGCATTTATATACAACACCTAGGGTTCCACAGAGAGAACAAGAAAGAAAATTATTAGATTTGAATCTATAATTATTTGTTATATGTATTGGTGATAGACTTTGTAAATAAAATGTTTTTTATGTATTAAACAGTTTGGGTTATATTTATTTGACTCCTTCTCCGACAATGTCAGCCAATGGGGGGAACCTAATGCACATATGTGGTGAGCGCACTTTAGGCCTTCTGCATAGGAAAGAATTTCCTATGTGGTTTTCCAACAAACTGATGATCCTCATGCAAAACGTGAGAAAATCCAGCGTTGTTTCATGGAATTTAACTCTGTAAAGCAGCAGGAAGTGATACTAGTGGCTGTCTTAACACTTCTTTAAAACAGTAATGTTTTACATCGCCAGATTAAAGGGACACTATAGTCACCTGAACAACTTCAGCTTAATGAGGTTGTTCAGGTGAGTGCTACAGCTACCCGGAGCCTTTTTCTTGTAAGCACTGTATTTTCTGAGAAAATACAATCAATCAGACGGCCACCAGAGGGACTTCCGAGTTCAGAGGCCCTAAAAAGCCCTCTCGTCCGATGCATTCTGGGTGAATACATCAGACGGGCTATCAGCACACAAAACACTGTGAATTTCAAGCCATCCAATCACAGTGCTCTGTGTCATTTTACAAGCGTGGGAAAGTTCTTTGGAATTTTCCCACGCTTGTAAAATGACACAGAGCACTGTGATTGGATGGATTGCAAGCCATCCAATCACAGTGCTCTTTGTAATTTTACAAGCGTGGGAAAGTTCTTTGGAATTTTCCCACGCTTGTAAAATGACACAGAGCACTGTGATTGGATGGGTTTCAAGCCATCCAATCACAGTGCTCTGTGCACTGTGATTGGATGGCTTGAAACCCATCCAATCACAGTGCTCTGTGTCATTTTACAAGCGTGGGAAAGTTCATTGAAATTTCCCCACACTTGTAAAATGACACAGAGCACTGTGATTGGATGGCTTGAAATCCATCCAATCACAGTGCTCTGTGTCATTTTACAAGCGTGGGAAAATTCCAAAGAACTTTCCCACGCTTGTAAAATGACAAAGAGCACACTGATTGGCTTAAACCCACCAATCAGACTGTTCTTAGCCTAATTGCAGGGCGGGGCAAGGCTTTATATGATCTCATTGAAGTGGTTTGGGTGCAGTACCCCTCAGAGGCGGCCCTCTAATTAGGCGGTTTAGGCGGCCGCCTAAGGCCTCGCGCTGGCGGGGGCCTCGCGGCCGCCTAAACCGCCTGTTGGCAGAGTGTGTCAGGTCCTCGGTCAGTGACCGAGGACCTGACACCAGGAGGGGGCCCGGCGGCTTGCCCGGTATGCCGCCGGGTGCGAGGCCCCTCCTGGCTGCCCGGCCACCATCGCAGACACTGGTCTGCAGCTCCGCATTGTGCAGAGCTGCAGACCATGTGACTCGCGAGAATTGGCCAATCAGAGCGTTGCCGCGGGTTACCACGGCAACGCTCTGAAATCTCGCGAGATTACACGGTCTGCAGCTCTGAGGAGCTGCAGACCGTGAGCAGTGGCCACCGGACCACCAGGGAGCCCACTGGACCACCAGGGAAAGGTAGGCTCTCCCACCCCCAGCTTCACCCCCCACCACCATCACCCCCACCACCCTCAGCCTCACCCCCACTACCACCATCACCCCCACCACCCTCAGCCTCACCCCCACTACCACCATCACCCCCCACCACCATCACCCCCACCACCCTCAGCCTCACCCCCACTACCACCATCACCCCCACCACCCTCAGCCTCACCCCCACTACCACCATCACCCCCACCACCCTCAGCCTCACCCCCACTACCACCATCACCCCCCACCACCATCACCCCCACCACCCTCAGCCTCACCCCTCCCCACCATCACCCCCCACCACCATCACCCCCACCACCCTCAGCCTCACCCCCACTACCACCATCACCCCCCACCACCATCACCCCCACCACCCTCAGCCTCACCCCTCCCCACCATCACCCCCCACCACCATCACCCCCACCACCCTCAGCCTCACCCCCACCACCCTCAGCCTCACCCCCACCACCCTCAGCCTCACCCCCCCACCACCATCACCCCCACCACCCTCAGCTTCACCCCCCACCACCATCACTCCCACCACCCTCACCCCACCACCATAACCCCCACCACCCTCAGCCTCACCCCCCACCACCATCACTCCCACCACCCTCACCCCCACCACCATAACCCCCACCACCCTCAGCCTCACCCCCCACCACCATCACCCCCCACCACCCTCAGCCTCACTCCCCACCACCATCACCCTCAGCTTCACCCCCCACCACCATCACCCCCACCACCCTCAGCCTCACCCCCACCACCATCACCCCTCCTCAGCCTCACCCCCACCACCATCACCCCTCCTCACCATCACCCCCCACCACCCTCAGCCTCACCCCCCACCACCCTCAGCCTCACCCCCACCACCATCACCCACCATCACCACCCTCAGCCTCACCACCATCACCCCTCCCCACCATCACCCCTCCCCACCATCACCCCCCTCAGCTTCCCCTCACCACAATCAGGCTCACCCCCCACCACCCTCAGCTTCACCCCCACCACCATCACCCCTCACCATCACCCCTCCCCACCATCACCCCTCCCCACCATCACCCCCCACCACCCTCAGCCTCACCCCCACCACCCTCAGCTACACCCACCACCACAGTCACCATCACCCCCCACCACCCTCAGCTTCACCCCCACCACCATCACCCCTCCCCACCCTCAGCCTCACCATCCCCCATAACCCCTCCCCACCCTCAGCCTCACCCCCACCACCCTCAGCCTCACCATCCCCCATAACCCCTCCCCACCTTCAGCCTCACCCCCACCAACCTCACCATTATCCCTTCACCCTCAGCCTCACCCCCACCACCCTCAGCCTCACCATCCCCCATAACCCCCCACCACCCTCAGCATCACCCCTCACCCCCCTCAGCTTCACCCCTCTCAGCATCACCCCCCTCAGCATCACCCCCTCAGCATCACCCCCCACCACCCTCAGCATCACCATCCCCCATAACCCCTCCCCACCTTCAGCCTCACCCCCACCACCCTCACCATTATCCCTTCACCCTCAGCCTCACCCCCACCACCCTCAGCCTCACCATCCCCCATAACCCCCCACCACCCTCAGCATCACCCCTCACCCCCCTCAGCTTCACCCCTCTCAGCATCACCCCCCTCAGCATCACCCCCTCAGCATCACCCCCCTCAGCATCACCCCCCACCACCCTCAGCATCACCACCCTCAGCATCGCCCCTCACCACCCTCAGCATCGCCCCTCACCACCCTCAGCATCGCCCCTCACCACCCTCAGCATCGCCCCTCACCACCCTCAGCATTAATCCCCACCACCCTCAGCATCACCACCCTCAGCATAACCCTCTGTCACCACCCTCAGCCTCCCCCCACTCACCATCACCCCCTCCTTCTCACATCACCCCCTCCTTCTCACATCACCCCCCTCTCACTCTCACATTACCCACTCTCACATCACCCCCCTCTCACGCTCACATTACACACTCTCACTCTCACATTACCCCCTCTCACTCTCACATTACCCCCCTCACTCTCACATTACCCCCTCTCACTCTCACATTACCCCCTCTAACTCTCACATTACCCCCTCTCACTCTCACATTACCCCCTCTCACTCTCACATTACCCCCCTCTCACTCTCACATTACCCCCTCTCACTCTCACATTACTCCCTCTCACTCTCACATTACTATCACCCCCCGCTCCCTCTCACATTACCATCACCCCCCGCTCCCTCTCACATTACCATCACCCCCCGCTCCCTCTCACATTACCATCAACCCCCTGCTCCCTTTCACCATCACACCCCCGCTCCCTCTCACCATCACACCCCCCCGCTCCCTCTCACCATCACACCCCCCCGCTCCCTCTCACCATCACACCCCCCCGCTCCCTCTCACCATCACACCCCCCCGCTCCCTCTCACCATCACACCCCCCCGCTCCCTCTCACCATCAGCTACCCCATACACATAGGGTCTCAGACAAAAACGCAAACATGCTCACAGAGACATACATTCGCACACACAAGGATACTCTCTGTCAGACACACTCTCAGGCACATACACAGGTAGACAGTGCATCAATGTGTATATGTGACACTTTTTTGTTAGTGGGGCCTCATGTTTGCGTTTCGCCTAAGGCCTCATAAAGTCTAGAGCCGCCTCTGGTACCCCTGTCCTCTTAACCCTGCAATATATTAGAGAAACTGCAATATTTATATTACAGGGTTAAGATTCCCTCTAGTTGCTGTCTCCTAGACAGCTACTCAGGGCACTTTCTGCATTTCCACAGTTTAACTGTGACATGATTTTGGATGTCCTCTATTTACTCTATTTATTCAGTGAAAAGACAAGACTTGTGTCTATCTATTCACAGTCCAGATCATAAATTGTGGAATGTAAGCTTGTATAAACACACTGCCTGATACTAGGATTTAATGTGAGCTAAGGTGTCTTGTTACAGGGCATAGTTATTTTACTACAAAACAAAGTGTTAGAAAGAAGAGTGATTGAGAAAAGCCCATACCTAAAATGTATAAATATTAGCTTGATTATATACATAAGATATTACTCATCTTTAATATTTTTTTATATTCATGATAGAATATTGAATAGTTTTTATTTTTGAAATTATAACACTAAATGTTTATATATTAAAGATATTTATGTTTATATGTTGAAGACAAATTATTAATAAAACTCATACATCTATATTCTAAAATAGTCAGTGTAACCAAAATCAAGACACAGATGTGCTAATGTGTGAATGTCTCATAAGATATATTCATCTTATGAGCAATTAATTAAACCATGAGAAGAGTCTACACGTGATAGGTATTTCTACAAAGTCTCATTCATACTTTAGGTGAATCAAAGGACATATGTGTCAGCCATGTGAAATTTACATCCAATGTGCCGACTCAATGTCTAGTAAGAACTGGAGTCAAACCATTGCTGTGACATTATCTACATGAGTAGCCATTCATTTTAATGCTCCATGATGTAATTTTCATCATCAAAATCATTTAACCCCTTAAAAGAAGGTAATTATTGGAATTGATGATGAAAATAACCATGGAACAATCATGTCATCTATTGGACACATTGGGAAAATTAACTATTAGGATGAGGTCATCACTCATTATAATAGTGCACACCCATCCAGTTCAATTGGTCACTTCAAAAGTTTGGGTGTGAAAATCATAGATAACATTTTGCTTAAAAGTAATGGACAAATAATTTGGTTCAGTTCAGCACTTCCGAAATTCGGGACTTCGGCAATTCAGAACTTCGGCAACTCGGTACTTCAGTTTGGTTCGGCACTTCCAAAATTCTTGACTTCGGCAATTCGTGACTTCGGCAATTCGGCCCTTCAGTTCATTTCGGAACTTCAGGACTTCGGCAATTCAGGACTTTGGCAATTCCCTAACCCTAACCCTAACTCTACCCCTAACGCTACCCCAACCCCTAACCCTACCCTAACCCCTAACCCTACCCCTAACCAAACCTCAAACCCTACCCTGACCCCTATCCCTAACCCTAATCCCAACCCAACCCCTAACCCTACCCAAACCCCTAACGCTACCCTAACCTTACCCAACCCCAAACCCAATCCCTAACCCTAACTCTATCCCTAAACCTACTCCAACACCTAACCCTACCCTTACCCCTACCCCAACCACTAAAACCACTTACACATCTAGGGTTAGGGCTAGGGGTAGGGTTAGTGTTAGGGCCAGGGTTAGATTCCTGTCATCATTCCCTATAATTTTCCCTCCCTCTCCTGTTTTGCCACTTTCCAGTTCCGAAATTCATCACTTCAAAAAATTTCTACAATCATATTTAGTCAAAGGGCATAATATAATTCAGGAATTCAGACTGCAGCTAAAATTATTAAATTGTATTGATTCACTGGTAAATTGACCAGTTTAGCATATCAAAATATTATCCAGAGATATTTAGGACATTCTTAATTGTTACCAGCTACCGAAAAGATTGCTTTAGCTGTAATATCAGTTATTTCTATACTGTAGTAGAGTGAGGTAAAGAAGTAGTAGTAAAGAAAATTAATTTAAACTAATTGTATGAATTGTGTATGAATTGTTCAAAAGTGTTATAACTCTGTTTTGCATAGGTTTTAAAGTGTTTGCTTAGTGAGAACTTCAGCCAACAGTGAGCTAGTAAAGTGTGTATCTTCTGTTTGACAGTTGCTTTTCTGATTTGATAAATTTGTGATATCAAATATTTCCTTAGCATTTTTGTATTGTCTGTATTTATATGTTTGGTCCAAACAGGTAGGACCAGGTTCTCCAAACAGATTGAATTGTAACAAATATGGAAGTCTGGGTATATCTAAATGTTTCTCTGAATAACGAGTCTTAATTGGAGTACAGATCAAAGACAATGTTTCGGCTCTCCTGAGCCTTTTTCAAGTTTGGCAAATGCTCAGGAAGCTGAAACATTGTCTTTGTTCTGTACTCCAAATAAAAGACTGCCTTTTTAAAGAAGCCATTAGGTGTGCCCAGCTTTGCATTGAGAATGTCCAGCATCTACAAAATCCTAACAGGGAAGCATTGATTCAATGCTTTCCTATGGGGAGGTTCTAATACCCACGTGGTGCTCATCGTGCATGCATTATTAGGTCCTCCATCACGATACAAATTAAGTTACGGCTCACACATAATAATATACTAATAATCTTACCAGGCTTCTTAAATTCGCCTATCTAAGAAAACAAATTTGGGGATTCAGTCCCACTATATGGCCATATTGTGTTTAGCCTCCTGAAGTTGCTGGAGGAGGAGACAAAGCCAGCGCTGAGGATCCTGGTGCTGGAATAAAGGCAAATGTCAAAGGGGAGGCAGAGGGACACTATATCATTAGGAATACATTTAATTAACATCTTCCATCCAGTGAGTTTCAGAAGTTGTTTAACATCCATGGTGGGTTTTATGAACTATTTGAAAGTATCAATCAGAAAAAAAGAAACATATTTTTTCAATAATTATGAACATATAAAGAATGAAAAATGAACATAAAATAATTAAATGCCAATCATAATTACGGTTTAATTTTTAAGGGGCATGTTTTTGATAAACAGATTTTAAAAGGATTTATGTGTGATATGTTATTAATGCATTTATTATAAGATTCATGATCTTTTACCTTCTCATGTTGACAAAAAGCATACAATTATGTTGATGTATCTAGCTAAGCTAATTGGCATTCACATAAATTACATAATTGGTCTTTTTAATATAGCTTACTTATTAACCCTATTGTGTGATTAGTACCTGCAATATTTTATAAAGAATCCAAATGTTCCTTATTATTTCTCTTTAGAAATACAGAACTCACAAAATGATTTACTAATAATGTCACAGCTTGAATGAAGCACTTAGCAGTATATGCCATACATAATGTTTCCTTTTTTATTACTTGCTACATACAGTAAATATGACTACAATAGAAACTGTCTATATTTTCAGATCTTTCTGTTTTCTTTGACTTTTTAATTGGATCTTTTTGTTATGTACAATACATTAAACATTGTTATATGTTTTCAAACATACCTTTCAATTCAATGTAATGTCTGCAAATTAAAGGTAATGTTTTACACAAACTGCCACTCACAATATTGTCACATTTTTTCACATTATTTCTATTTTTTTATGTTTTCTAAAAATGGTTCAATCAAAATGATTTACGTCATGTAAATATAAGTACTTGTTTAATGCCTTCTTTTGTGTTTGCTTTTTTTGTATTAGGTTTTTCTTTTGTTATTATTATTATTTTAGCACCCCCATAAACACAACACAGTAAAGGAACACTTTAACACTTTAACACTTTAACACTTTAACATTAGAAATACAAACATGTATTTCTAATGTTAGAGCCTTTTCCTATTTAAATGTATGCCTCCTGTGACGCAGCTCCCGTACTCCTACTTAGTACCTCTGTCAGGTCACTTTCCTATCTGCTACCAGGGACTCTGGAACGTTTTAGTCCCAGTCACCAAAGCTTGACTTGGGTCTCTGAGCACCTCTTCCACCTGACCAGGCAGCAGCTCTCTCTTTCCAGGCAGGTATCATCCTCTCTGGATTTGCCTCTTCTGTTACTCTCCCAGGCAGGTGTCAACATCTCTACCTGCACTGCCTCCAGTTACTACCTTTAGTAACTCTGTGGTCTACCTCTTTCTTAACACATCACCTTGATCAGGGATCGGTGCAGCCAACCAAAAGATCCCAAAACAAATCAGATAGGACACACAGTTCCCAACGGAATTAACACACACTACTTTGTTTTGGACAACGATTATCCTTTGGTATCTTGTTCTTGAAAAAATAGTGAAATCCATATACATTTAAATTGGGACAGAGGGACAAGTAGTTCAGCAAAGGGAATTAGGGTTTTAAACTTGTTAAATGGCACCTTCATTTTACAACTTGTACAAGCACCAACTAGAAAGGATGCTTGTCTGGACCTGGTTCTAACAAACAATGTTGATCTTTTGACCAACATTCAAGTAGGTGAATACTTGGCAAATAGTGATCATAATATAGTGTCCTTTGAAATAAACTCAAAAAAGGCAAAATCACATGGGGTATACTAAAAGATTTATTTGTAAAAAGGCCAATTTCAATAAGTTAAGGGCGACTTTACAATATATTGACTGGCATAAGCTCTTTAGTGAAAAGAACACTGAGGATAAATGGAATATCTTCAAACAAATATTAAAAAGGTACATTTCTTCGTATGTACCATTGGGTAATAAATATAAAAGAAACACGTTGAAACCAATGTGGCTTACTGGGAAAGTGAATCAAGAAATTAAAATTAAGAAAAGAGCATTTAAAGCCTTTAGATCGGACAAATCAGAGGCATCCTATAAAAGATATAAGGAAGTCAATAATGTGTGCAAAAATGTGATTAGATTCGCTAAACTCCAAAATGAGAAAGTGATAGCCAATGAGAGCAAAACCAACCCCAAAGCATTTTTAAGTACATAAATTCTAGAGAAAAAACACAAAATAAAAGTGTAGGTACACTAAAAACTGGGATGGGGGTGTTAGTTAATGAAGACCAGGAAAAGGCAGGAATTTTAAATAACTATTTCTCCACAGTATATATTAAGGAAGAACCTCTGGCTATAGATATGCAAATTATTGCTGCAAAAACACTTGCAGAAAATTTGTGATTGGATGACTCAAGACAAGGTGATGCAGCAACTAAAGAAAGTTAAGATAAACAAAGCTCAAGGGCCTGACAGTATTCATCCATGAGTACTTAATGTACTAAGTATGGAAATAAGTGAACCTCTGTTTTTAATCTTTCAAGATTCTTTTCTTTCAGGAATTGTACCTGATGATTGGAGGAAGGCATATGTGGTTCCTATATTCAAAAAGAGTTCAAAATACTTGTCTGGAAATTATAGACCTGTTAGCTTAACATCTGTGGCTGGGTAGGTATTTAAAAGGTTATTAAGGGATAATATTCCATGAGTAATTGAGAAGAACTTGGTTATCAGCAAAAATCTGTATGGTTTTATGAAGCACAGGTCATGCAAACTAACTTAATTGCATTCTACGAAGAAGTAGAAGTATAGATCAGGGTGTTGCAGTGGATGTGATCTATTATTTTTTTTCCAAGGTGCTTGATGCAGTTCCACTCAATAGATTAGCGTTCAAACTTAAAGAAATCGGCCGTTGATGAAAATTCTTGTCCTTGGGTAGAACATTGGCTTTAAAAAGAGTACAGAGAATTGTCATTAAAGGTACATTTTAAAACTGGACTGAGGTGGTAAGTGTCCCTCAGGGTCCTGTTCTGGGACCCTTTCTATTTAGCATGTTTATAAATGATCTTGAAAAAAGCATCGTAAGTCATGTTTCAGTGTTTGCAGATGACACTAAACTCTGTAAAATAATACAATGTGAGCAAGATATTACTTTGCTGCAGAGAGATTTAGATAGACTGGGGGACTGGGCACTTAAATGGCAGATGAAATTTAATGTTGAAAAATGAAAAGTTATGCACTTCGGGGTAAAGAATACACAAGCAACTTGTACTCTAAATAGTAGTTAATTAGGGATAACAACACAAAAGAAGGATGTGGGAATTGTTATAGACAACAAACTAGGCAACAATATGCAATGTCAATCAGGATGAGAATATAATATTGCCTTTTTATAAATCACTGGTAAAACCACATTTTGAATATGCTGTGCAATTTTTGCCACCTGTTTTAAAGAAAGATATTATGGCACTGGAAAGAGTGCAGAACCAGGCTTCAAAATTAACAAAAGTAATGGAAAATTTTAGCTATGAAATAAGGTCAATAAATGTAAACCTCTTTAGTTTGGAACAAAGAAGGGCTGTCTGAGAGACTGCCACTTGAGGTGGCCATAAGAAACAATATAAACTCTGCCTTTTCCTTGAAAAGGTAGTTTTTGTATTCTGAGACTGCATGGACAGTTTATTTGCACCAGAATCACTACATTAAGCTGAGAGTATCCCTTTAAATTGTATCGGTCCTTCAGAAGACATCACATTTTATGTGTATTTTATTAAAAAATAAGCACTCAACCTAAATATTTTTTCCTGCCCAGTACCAGAACCTTTATTCTGGGTACCCACACTGGTTTCCAAAAGTAAATGTACAAAGCTTACAGATATCCAACACATTTTGTCTTGTAAATAAATAACAACTTTATTAGTTACCAAACCAAAAATGTGAACTGCTGGATATGTTAATTGATTGTGAATAAAGCAGTACAAAATTGAGAAAGTGCGCTTGCTGTATTTTCCTAATGTTTCACTTCATGTTGCTCTGTGATTAGCTAATATTAGCTATAGCAGCCACAACTCTATACAAGACAGTCAATGAAAGTGCATCCTCAGCATCAGCAATAGCAGGGAAGAGCAGCAAACAGCAGACTGGCATCATACAGAGAATATGATAAAGCAAGAAGTGCTTGGTATGGGAGCATGCTGCTTCACTTCAGTTGCCTAATGAACACTGAAGCAAAGTAGCATACTCCTCCACAACACTAAAGCATTATTTAAAAAGTTAAAAACTCTTTATTTACTTACCTTATCCCAGCGCTGATGTACCTCTGCGCTGGGTTGGGGCTCCGCCTCCTTTGATGTCCTGTGATGAGCTTGTGCTAATTTGCATCTGCGGCAAACGCCACGCTCGCATTAGACTTCCCCATAGGAAAGCATTAAATCAGTGCTTTCCCATTGTGAAAAATCTGATGCTGGATGTCCTCATGCAGGGCGTGAGGATGTCCAGTGTCAGTTAACGGACCAAAGGTTTGTTTGGATACAGGAAGCGCCTTTGGAAACATTGCAGTTTCTCTGGAACTAAGTGCTGTAGGGACACTGCACCCACACAACTTTAATGAGCCAACGTGGTCTGGGTTTGACAATAAGAATAAGGTCAGTCCTTGTCCTGTGCATGTTAGTGGTCGAGCAGACACAAACACTGTCACTCTGATAGAGACGGCTTCAATGGTAATAGCCTAGATATCATTCTGCATCTACATAGCAGATACCTAGTTTTAGCTAGCAACAGAGTGGCCACTTACAGACAGACATTATTTTTTTTCTTTTGAATGGGATTATGGGAAACCTGTAACTTCTATTAGAATCATATATTCAGATACAGGATGTAGCTGGGAACAGCTAAGATACTGTCCGCACTCCCAGGATTCTGTGGGTGGCACTGATCAACAAATAAAGAATACTTATTTAAAAAAAAAAAGGAAAAAAATTTAAGGCACCCACATTATATACATCACTACTCTGACAGACCATTCTTCAATTTCCAAACCAGACTCTTGTCAGTTTTAAAGGTTAAGGTTTCATTGGGGACGGCAGTGCACTACAGTAAATTCTTTATTGAGTGCAGTTTTCTGGTGGCCTGAGAAAATATGATATACTTATTCTCAACACTGGGGACCTACTAAAAATAAAACATTGTGACCTGTTTTTTGGGGTCCTGCTCTATGAATTAGGAACCATTGATATTGAGAATAACATTTAAAGATCATTACACTTTTACTTTAGCACTAAATAAAGGAAGAATAAGAAAGAACACATTAACAGCAGGACTAGAAAATAAGATAGTAATGATGCAAAAATATGGCAACATGAGCAATTGGTATCAAGCTGTGTCATTTTCAATTAAAATGACGTTACTTTTATTCCTTGGCAGTTTATCAGACTATTTGCTTTGCTTTGTGCAGTTACATACCCAACAGGACTCTAAGTGGTCTTATGCACTTTAATTAGTAATTCCCTGTGCTTGGGAAATACAACTCCATGGCTTAGCTAAGTTCAGTCCTTCTTCAGCTAAAAGGAAACAGGGGGTAAACATATTCTACTAAAATTTAGAAATATAATTTAGTAGAATATTTTTATATATAATCTAATATATAATATTTATATATAAATATATATATATATATATATATACTAGGTCTCTCTGGAAGAAGTCAAGCCATTGTTAGTAGAACAAGAATGGTTTGCTCGCAACCTGACAGCCAAGAAGGTATGGAGTGTGCTACAATTGAAGATTATGCTAGCTTTAGTGTACAGATAATCTTAATTTTAATAATGACAGGAGGCGAGTATTTTGCATAATCTTTCTTTACTAACTCCATAGCAGCAAAGAAAAGAGTGACAAAACTTTGAACCAATCATAATGTAGTATAGGGTATAAGAGGTGTTACATATGACATCATTTCCTCTTTAAAATTGTGACATTAAAAGGTCATAAATGCAGAAAAATAACAGAACAACTTGGGAAAAGTCCATAGAACAAGATAATGGAAAACTAATCTGAATAAATTGAACAGAAACAGGTAGAATGCAGACAAAGGCATCCTGCTTTCAAACGATGATCTCCCAAGACTTGATGTGATGATGACGACACCTTGCATGTGTCCATGTACGGAATGTGCTCCAAAAGTTTGGTCAATACCGGCAAGGGATATTAGCCATCTAACCCATCTGGCTAGCGTAGTAACCGAAACTGGACCGTAAGGGCGGACGCAAGAGATGAGAAGTTGATGAGTGGAAGATTGCCGCAACGTCGCGGTGGCTTCCACGTATTGACGGAGAGTAGACACCATGCAACGTTGAGGTACAGAAGGGAAGAAAGGGTAGAAGACCGAGTGAGAGTTGGACGTGAGACCCGAAAGGTAACTCCCGCCGGGCAGAAGGTAAACGCGGCAGCGTCAAAGGCGCGTACGTCCGATACCTGTCGAAAAGAAACCAGACAGAGCAGGAACGTGAATTTTGTGGTAAGTTGGCGGAGTGACAAATCCTCGTTAGGAGGCCAATTTCGTAAGAATTGTAGGACCAAGCCAACGTCCCAAAGTCTAGAGTATTTGGGTTCCGGGGGTCGCCGCAGCGCATTCCGCGGAGAAGTCTGCAGATGAGCGGGCCCTTACCAACAGGTGTCCCCTGGGTTGGAGTATGGGCCGCTGAGATGGCTGACCGTACCACGTTGATGGACCGGTATGATTTTCCAGCAGTGAAAAGTGAGGTCAGGAAATTCATGATGGAGTGAGTAGGTGCAGTAAAGGGATTGAGGTCCCGTCCCACACACCAACTTGTCCAGGAGTGCCATGCTGATAAGTAGCACCTCCTTGTTCCTGGTGTCCATGAGTCCCATAGAAGGTCCTTAGTTTCCTGTGATAAGTCCTCGGTTCGCCAGGAGCCCCGGAAAGAGTCCAGGTCACAAGGTGCAGGTGTTCCTGCATGACTAGTGGGTGAAGTAGACCCAATGGGTTCCTGAGGATGGTTGGGGCATCTGGTAGGAGGAGGGGATCCCTGATTGAAAGTTCCAGAAGGTCCGGGAACCATGGCTGGCTCTGCCAGAGATGCATGATGAGAATTAATCTCACTCTCTGTAGGCGGATCCGGTGAAGGACCCTCGTTATCATTGCAAAAGGTGGGAATGACAGAGGTTTTCTTCAGCTGGCTCCCAGACCCAGAGAGCCTCGCAACGGACGCTTTCCTACAACAATGGCCACGGGTCCCGTGGCCATTGTTGTAGGAAAGCGTCCGTTGCGAGGCTCTCTGGGTCTGGGAGCCAGCTGAAGAAAACCTCTGTCTGTCGATTGTTGCGGGACAGACAGAGAGGTTCCCTCTGCACATCCAGTATTGCGAAAATATGAGGGTCTAATTGCCAATCGTTGGCGTCCTGCCAGTGGCGTAAATACCAATCCGCCATCATGTTGGAGTCTCCTGGTAAGTGCTCTGCCAGCAAGGTGATATTGCGTGGTAGGTAGAGATGTCGCGAACATAAAATTTTCCGTTCGCGAACGGCGAACGCGAATTTCCGCAAATGTTCGCGAACGGGCGAGCCGGGCAAACCGCCATAGACTTCAATAGGCAGGTGAATTTTAAAACACACAGGGACTCTTTCTGGCCACAATAGTGATGGAAAAGTTGTTTCAAGGGGACTAACACCTGGACTGTGGCATGCCGGAGGGGGATCCATGGCAAAACTCCCATGGAAAATTACATAGTTGATTCAGAGTCTGGATTAAATCCATAAAGGGCATAAATCACCTAACATTCCTAAATTGTTTGGAATAACGTGCTTTAAAACATCAGGTATGATGTTGTATCGATCAGGTAGTGTAAGGGTTACGCCCGTTTCACAGTGACAGACCAAACTCCCCGTTTAACGCACCGAAAACAACCGCAAACAGTCTATTTGCACAACCGCAAACTCCCCATTTGCACAAGGTTGGTTACCAAGCTAGCCATGTCCCGTTCCTTGTCCTCACTGATGTCATTGAAGGTCTCTTCCTCCACCCAGCCACGTACAACACCAAGGGTCCCCGAAAGGTGACAACAAGCCTCCTGTATTATTTTTTTTTTTTTAAATGTACACTACTGTTACACCAGATATGAGTTGCACTGGTCTGACACTGTGCCCTGGCAGGCCCTGAAACGCACACGAGTGAAGGAAACTGACTGCTATTATTTCACAGTCAAATTTCTAGTTTTTTTTTTTTTTAATGTACACTACTGTTACACCAGATATGAGTTGCACTGGTGTGACACTGTGCCCTGGCAGGCCCTGAAACGCACACGTGTGAAGGAAACTGACTGCTATTATATTACATTAGTTTTTTTTTTTTTAAAATGCAAGCTATTGTGGCACCAGATATGAGTGGTGGCACTGGGCAAGTGGGCACAGTATACGCTGTGAGCCTGACACACACGCAGGCAGGCAACTGCAATTAGTTTACACCGAAAAAAAAAAAAAGCAGACTGATATTCTAGCCCTAAAAATTGCTTTTTGGGGTGCTGTCCTTACAGCAGAGATCAGATGAGTCCTTCAGGTCTGTAGTGGACACTGAATACACTAGCGATTTCCCTATTAAATCAGCAGCAGCTACATTGTCGCTCATCTCACTAAGAATGCAGCTTCCGGGGGGCGGGGCCTAGCTGTCATGGAGGAAAGACGCACTTCGTGTGAGCTCCCTCAATATCTCACTTTAAGCAGCTATCAACAAGCGAATTTCACCCCAGAAGGGGATGACCCAGCAATGTTGCTCCTACCTGACCGACCCAACATGCTTAATAGCGGTCAGCAACTCGACAGAGTCTTACTTACCTCCGCGTGGCAAGTGTGGCCTGGTGCTCACCGGGCGGGAGAGGCGGCCGATCTCCCGATCCTGGGATGCCCAGGACCAGCTACTTCCGGCAAGAGCTCTGTTACTCCCCCCTCGGACCGGTGGGGGTTATCCCGGTCCACCCCTGAGAGCCTGTCTGGAGCTAATGGACGCACAGAGCACAGCCGCCCAGGCTGTCATACTCATCTGCGACTCTCCCAATATGGCGGCAGCCGTGTGTCCTCCTGGTACCAGCAAAGCATGACAGGATATTGAGTCTAAGCTGGACAGACTCTTTAATCAATTTTGGAAGCAAATAACAAGCATGAAGCCCCAACAAGCTCCACCACAGCCCCAACAAGCTCCACCACAGCTAAGCAAAGCAGTCCCCATTAAAATCCACCAACGCAAAAGGCGTCAAAGACGGGACCGGAGGCACAAACAGAAATGCAGAGCCTGCCCCATGTCAAGCACACGCCTCCACCTTAAGCCACCACAATACCGCACCGGACGTGAAGCACCACTGGGACAGATCCGACCACCCGACAAAACACGCTTCCACCACCTCAAGCCACGAACCCGACACTCAGTCAGAGACTTGCCTTTGTTGTTCCAGGTATCAGGGACTCCCAGGGTCTGCACCTGGCGCCCAGAAGGGATCGGATGAGCACAAGCAGTAAACAGCAGCCTGCCAAGCATGTCCCACTATAGCCGATCCTCACACCATGCCTTTGATCACATGAACTGCTCTCTGCACATTAACTAATCGTAAAGTAGCAAGCATTTAAACATGTCATTATTTCACCTCCTAAAGAGTTTATTGTCGTAGTTCCTTACATGCCTTTACCTTAACCGTTCATGTATTATGTTATTCACTAGTCTCATCTCATGGGGCGACTCACACTTGATTTATAACTAGTGGTGGAGCTGCTGATATAAATACACAGTTGATAATGTGCAAGCTACACCCTAAACATGACAGCCATCTTTAACAACAATGTACTGCTAGATACTCATACCCTCAGTGCAACTAGCCATGATATACGCACGTTCAGCCTAACATGCTCAAATATAACACACTTATGTCTAAAAATAATATTAATAATAATAATACAAAAAAAAGAATGCAGCTTCCAAATGAATCTAAAATGGATGCTGTCCAGGAGGTGGAAGGGTCTGTGAGGGAGGGTCTGCTGCTGATTGGCCGGAATGTGTCTGCTGACTGTGAGGTACAGGGTCAAAGTTTACTCAATGAAGACGAATAGGGGGTGGACCGAACATCGCATATGTTCGTGATCCGTGGCGAACGCGAACAAGCTATGTTCGCCAGGAACTATTCGCCAGCGAACTGTTCAGGACATCTCTAGTGGTAGGCAGTAATCGAAGATCTCTTTCGTGAGATCCACCAGTGCTTGAGAACGAGTGCCTCCAAGGCGGTTGATGTATCTTACCGCTGAGACGTTGTCCATGCGGAGTAGGATGCAGAAGTTGGAACGCTCCTTTGCCAGGCTGCGAATGGCGAATGATCCGGCCAAGAGTTCCAGGCAATTGATGTGCATCATGAGCTCTTCGGAAGTCCAGACTCCTCCTGTGGAAGTGGTTCAGTCTGTTGCTCCCCAGCCTGAATGACTGGCATCCGATTCCAACACGAAGTCTGGCTGGTTCCCAAATATGGCCCTGCCATTCCAAGCCTGCATGCAGGTCAGCCACCAGTGTAGCTCCTCCTGAACTTCGGCCGACATTGGAACCGGTTGGTCGTATGTAGGTGTCTGCGAAGGAATCTTGCCTTGAGGCGCTGCATGGCCCTGTAGTGCAGTGGTCCGGGGAAAATGGCCTGGATGGATGCGGAGAGAAGGCCTACGATCTGTGCCAGTAATTGTAGGGGCATGGTTGTCCGACTAAGGAGTTTCCGGATCTCCCTGCGGATGGACGTAATTTTGGTAGCCGGGAGGTGAGTGCATGATGTGGAGTCTATTACGAATCCGAGGAATTTAACTGATTGAGCCAGGGTCATTGTGGACTTGGGGCGATTGACGACGAAACCTAGAGACTCCAGGTGTACTGTGTGATTCGTGTGTCTCCGCAGAGTCCCAGCATCCTCGTCAAAGATCAGGATGTCGTCGAGGTAGATGATGCATCTTATGCCTTGAGCTCTGAGTTTCGCCACTACTGTCTTCATAATCTTGGTGAAGCACCACGGGGCCAAACTGAGGCCAAACGGGAGGCAGATGAATTGCCAGGGGGTCCCGTGCCAGAAGAAGCGGAGGTAGGGACGGCTGCTTCTGTGTACCGGAATGGTAAGGTACGCGTCTTTGAGGTCCAGACGTGTGAACGTAAGTCGTGTCAAAGTAAGTCGTCATGTCAAAGTAAGTCCCGGAGAAGGTGGATACCTTCCATTTTGAAATGTCAGTATACCACATGAGAATTGAGCTCCTTGAGATTGATAATGGGGCGAAATTCGCCGGTTTTCTTCCTGACCAGGAAGGTGTTGCTGTAGAAACCGGTGGAATCCATAGCTGGTTAGAAGGCACCCTTGGAGTGCAGTTCTCATAGCTCCGTGTCTATGAGGCGGGCGTCTGCCCGTGTAGTCTGGATCGGACGTGGAGGGGCCTGCTGGAGCAGGGTCGAGTCGAACTCTATTCGATAGCCCCGCACCGTTTAGAGGATCCACGCGTCTGAAGATAGGTCTGCCCAGTTCTGGAAAAAAAAGAGAAACACGACCTGCGATATGACAGGAGGTTAGAGGCAGGGTATGATTTCGACTTACCGTTGGAGAATCTTGCCCAGGAGCGTCCTCGGCTGCCTCGGCCACGATCAGATCCCCTGAATTGGTGGAATCTATGTCGGGTAGATGAGTCTGGGTAGAACGGTTGAGTCCTTGCTGTACGGGGGCCGGATGGCCAAAAGCGGCTGGCCGCATGTCCCCTCTGCCATCCAGCCCTTCCAGAAACTACTCGGGTGTGAGAACCGCGGAAGACTTTCCGCATCGAAGTTTGTGCCTTATTAAGGGACGTAAATATATTGACCCTTTTATTTAATTCCTTAAGGAAGGCCTCTCCAAACAATTTACCCTGTGCCAAGGGTCCTAATTCTTATTAATATCCCCCAGTTCAACCAGTTTTTCGTCGATACGGTAAAGTGCTGCTCGGCGCCTTTCCGAAGAGAGGGCTACGTTGATGTTCCCTAGGAAACAGAAACACCTCTGTGCCCATTCACGGGTATCTCATGCCCACTCACGCACCGTATCTGGGGTAAAAGTGTCAGCCCTTTCATAGGCGTCATCCGCCATATCCATAATTTTAGCTAGCGTCCCAATGGCGTCTAGCAGTTTGTCCTGCACTCCTTTAAAACCACGCTCTATGCCCTTGTGCGGGTCCCGACCCCCTCGGGACATGAATGTAGTCATGAGCGGGTCAAATTCGGGAGTGTGCGTCACCTTGTCTGGTAGGCTAGGCCGAGGGCATTCGGATCTCATCCGCTTCCTTACTTCTTTGTCCAGAGATTTCCTGAGCCAGAAGTGCATAAACCTTGCCAAATGCTCGGGTGGTGACCATTCTTACGAACGGGGATGACGGATGTTTCTCGGGTCAAACATTTAGAGGCCTGAATTGTCAAGGAAAATCTCTGTGCCCTCCTGTGGGTTATCCATGGATGTAGCCATGGAGTCCTGTGGATCACCCAGACTCTGCTCCCTTATGAAGTAAGGATTGGAGTTGGCCGCGGAATCCCTGTCGAAGTCCTCCTGGTTGGAGACCGCCGCCTGCCATTCATCCAGCACAGCTAGTGCATGTGTGGGTTCTGCATCTTCCTCACCTGAGGAAACCTGTGCGAGGTCGTGGGAAGCACGAACCATGGCTTTTCTGTGCTTAGCAGGGGCTTTTCCTTTAGATTTGCGTGGTGCAGTGGCTTCGCCCTTCCAATGGCATTTAGGCCGATGGGAGCGTTCTCTGGAGGAGTCGGAGTCTTCGGAGTCCGCTCTATAGTGAACCCGTTTAGAGATGGGTTTAGGGGCCTCAGAATCTGTTGCGAGCGACTTAGAAGTGGCCTTTTCCATATCTGCAGCCACAGCTGCTGTTATCATGGCCTGGAGGTCTGAGGAGGTTTGTGATTCCTCCATGATCTGGAATAGGTATTCGGGGTTCACCCGATAAATTGCGTGAGGGCACTTAGGCACAATTAGTGGAGAGGCCTGGGGACCAGGGTTGGTATGGTATCAGGAATGATTAACCTGAGACTAGAGACCGGTAGGTCATAGTAGGATGAGGAGGACTGTGTCACTGGGGCTCACCCAGGTAATCAGAATCCTGCATGAACAGGTCCGCTTAGCAGCACAAAATGGGGGCTCACTCCGGCCAGAATAAGGTACAAACCAACTGGCTAAAACCAACCCCAAGTGCAAGGCACTAACCTGACTTCGTCCCACTGAGTGAAAAGGCAGGATGAAATAAGGGTTTCCAGTTGCTTGCAGTGGAATAGCTGGAGCAGATAACTGACAGTGTTTATCTCTTTAAGATGGCTGCCGGACTGACAGCCGTTAGTATGGGGAGGATAGTACCTCCCCCAGTTTGGGCGGCAAAACTAGACGCCTGCCGTTCGTGTAATTAAAACTGACGAACGTGCGTATAGTAAAAATGGTCGCGAGCGCCTAAAAAGGTGATCGCGCAAACTGCCGAACGAGAAGCGTTCGGTAGAAAAAAACGAATAGTCTATGTGCGGTCGCACAGAAAACGACCGCGGGCATTCGCGCAAAAAAGGCGATCACGCCAAACTACCGAACGAAAAGCGTTTGGTAGAAAAAAAATGAAACGGTTGTGCGCGAGCGCACAGAAAAACCGTATCATACGTGACAGAAGACAGAGAGGTATGGAGAGGGAGTACAGACGGCGGGGAGCCGTGAAAAACACCTGGGAAGCCAGAGGCAAAGTCCCAGGGGTATACAGATAGGGGTAAGAGAAGTACCAGGGTAAGTATACAAAGACACTGTTATAGAAATAAATGAGAATATTGAAATATATAAGCTGAATACTGAGAAACCAAAATTTGTACTTAGCTTGTGATGGAGCAACAAAGAAAGAGGGAATGATGTCATATGTCACACCTCTTATACCCTATACTACATTGTGATTGGTTCAAAGTTTTGTCACTCTTTTCTTTGCTGCTATGGAGTTAGTAAAGAAAGATTATGCAAAATACGAAGACCCCTGTCATGTGATAAAATTCAGATGATTCAGTAGGGTTTTTTGGAATGATGCAATGAGTGCAGTTCAAATAAAAGTGTGGCACAAACACTTCAAAGATGGTCTAGATATGTTGAACGATTTGGCACCCTGCGACTTCTGGCTTTACACAAAACTAAAATCACTTTTTAAAGGGAAGAGATTTCAGATCATCAATGAGATTCATGTACACATGGCAAGACAGATTATGGTGATTTCAATAAAACATTTTGCAGAGTGTTTTAAACAGTGAAGAGATGCTAAAGGTACTGTGTGAGGTCCCAAAGTACAATGTTTCTTGTGTCTTCAATACATTTTTAGTATTACATGGCCAGACAAACCTTGTATGCATGTTTAGGGGGCTGCACTCACCTGAACATGCATAACTGAGGTTCCTACATATACTGTTTAAGTTCTATACAAAATAAATACATTAAAAATATTAATTAAAAAGTCACGTTTAAAGTTTCCGTTGATGCATTGTTTTGTGTTTGCTGGCAGCTGCATGTATACCCATGGAAAAGAGTCTTATTCCAATTTTAGTTATTCTCAGGTTGCTAATGTTATGGGGAATAATATTAAATATTCAATAAATATAAATAAATAAATACATAAATAAATAATGCTCTTATTATTATATATGTGTCATCTTGCTTAGAAATGCTTTAGAGCTGAGAAGGGGAGGTTCTCCTGAAAGCTTGTCATTAAAAAATTATGTTAGTCCAATAAAGAAAAGGTATTACAGCACACATTTTATCTGTTTATATATATATATATACCGTATATACTCGAGTATAAGCCGACCCGAATATAAGCCGAGGCCCCTAATTTTATCCCAAAAAACTGGGAAAACTTATTGACTCGAGTATAAGACTAGGGTGGGAAATGCAGCAGCTACTGGTAAATTTCTAAATAAAATTAGATCCTAAAAAAAATATATTAATTGAATATTTATTTACAGTGTGTGTATAATGAATGCAGTGTGTGCGTATGTGTGTGTGTATGAGTGCAGCGTGTGTGTATGAGTGCAGTGTGTGTGTGCATGAATGCAGTGTGTGTGTGCATGAATGCAGTGTGTGAATGCAGTGTGTGCAGGGCCGGTGCAAGGATATTTGCCGCCGTAGGCAAAAAATTTTTTGCCGCCCCCTCCCCCCCCCCATATGTCTTGACTTCCCCTCCTCCTCCCTCAGTGGTCCTTACCTCCCCACCCCCGTGTTCCTTCACTCCCCCCCCCAGTGGTCCTGACTCACCCCTCCCATAGTGGTCCTTATCCCCCCCCTCCCTCCCATAGTGGTCCTTATCCCCCCCTCCCTCCCATAGTGGTCCTTATACCCCCCTCCCTCCCATAGTGGTCCTTATACCCCCCTCCCTCCCATAGTGGTCCTTATACCCCCCTCCCTCCCATAGTGGTCCTTATCCCCCCCTCCCTCCCATAGTGGTCCTTATACCCCCCTC